>NC_086446.1:476266123-476483623 GCF_028390025.1 Pseudophryne corroboree
CCTCCCCCAGATACTGGTCAAACAGGAAGGTAGTGGTCAGGTGTGGCCTCAGAGAACAGATGTAATGTAGCTACACTCACACACAGACACACACAGCTACCTGGCACCCAGCAGCATGGAGGCTACATCCCCAGGACTGACCAGGCACCAAAGGCTAAGTATTGAATCCACATGGCTAGATAAGGGAATATAGACAGATTGCTTTCTGGTTTAAATAGGATGTTGTAGCTTGGTTGTGTGATTGTTGGGTGTTAGTGTTGGTGCCCTGTGGAATCTGTGATGGTAGCTGGGATCTTGTTAATCATAAATACCACCATGCAGTAGTTTTGAATATGTGCTGGTAGCAATGGCAGGCTGATACTTGTGAGTACATTGTGATCTGGTCTTGTGATGAATATGCTCTGGTTAGTGAGATACTGAAGTTGTTTGGGATGTGAAATTATAAGATGGTTCTAGGAAGTTGGATTACATTGTGAAAGGTGATTTGGAATGTGAAATTATGAGATGGTTCTAGGAAGTTGGATTACATTGTGAAAGGTGTTTTAGATGGTTTGGAATTGTAAAATCAGAACATATGCATTGTTTTGAGGCTTGGACATTTTGGAGTAAAATGGAGTCTTGTGTTTTCTGCTATGTGATTGTGGTGCCATGTGTTTGGACCTGCAAATCTAAAATGGCTGCTGCTGGATGTCTTCCCCTCCCCCTTTCAGGCATGTGGTGTGGTCTTTGGAATCAAGTGGAGGTTTCTCAAAATGGAGTCTAGCTTCCATCCCATGCTGTATTCAGCATTGACTAACTGCGCAGCGATTGTCTCTCACATATGTAGTTTTATCTGCAACCATGTTGTCTCTTATTTAACGTAATCATTGTTTTTCTGTGAGCCAATTTCTCTCATCTCTCTCTCTCTCTCTCTCTCTATCTCTCTCTCTCTCTCTCTCTCTCTCTCTCTCTCCCCCTCCTCCTTTCTCTCATATCTCCCCTAGACTAATATAGTATTGTTTTGTATTAGATAGTATTGTATTTTGGTTAGGAAGTCTCTGTTATATTGTAGTGTATCATATGTACTGTTATCCTTTTTTTTTACAAGTATATTAGATATAATACAGTTAATAGGCTTTGGAACCCTAAACCAGTATCTGTGTATTTTCTATAGTGTTAAGTGTTCACTTGAGCGTCGGTGACGCACAAGCAGCTTTGTAGTTAGTCAGGTTACACAAGGTTGCACTTACACCCTGTACTCACATTAAGGTATGCAGTGTATTTCATTGATATAAGGTTTTACATAAAGGTATAGTGTTGTGAGCGTCTGCATCGCTGGTGACCTCCTCGTGGTCTCGAGCGTAAGCTACGCCATAGCGAATCATTTCCCTAGACATAACCAATAACGTGTCCTGTGATCACTGGGCCGCGAGCGAACGTGACGCTTGAGCGTCTCGCCTACGGCTGAGCGATCGTTACGCAAATAGCGTACCATTACGGTACTTCTTAAGTAAACAGCGTACAGTGTTCTTAGACTTCTTAAGGTGTTTTATACGACAAAGGAATTCAGCATTGTCAATTGGGGGCGTGTCCTATCCTTCTCATATCTGCACTGGGTAGATCAGCAGACATTATCCCTCCAGCAAAGGGTGGGAGGTTGTCTCGCAGTTGCTGACGGGATAAGCGTCTGCTTTCGCTTAGATTAAGAGTGCTGAAGGAATCCGGGACCGGAAGTAAGAACAAAACGCTTGTGTCTTTTTTAAAACTGTTTATTTTTCTTTTGTCTTGCGTACGCACGCATATATCTGCATTTCTGTTTCATTTTCGTATATCACTATTCCTGTCTGCCAAATTTTATAGTTGATAGAAAGGGCTAAAAGGAGATTTGCTGTTATTTAATAAGTAGAGGTAATAGTTAAAGTATAGAACAACACACGGCTTGTCCGAGAGACGAGGCAGCCAGTGTGCAGTGTGGATTGCGGTAGATGATCAGGGATCATCTACATTGATAAAATATATATTGTGTTACGGTGGATCCTTTGCATTGCGTACACGTGTCACTAACAAAGACTAGCGTACGCAATCCGAAAGGCAGACGCACGCAGCGTACATTACGCAACGTAGCGTCTGGTTACGCCCACGTAGCTCAAGTTGTGATAAAGTTGAATTAGCGCAAAAGCGATAAGTAGCGCAAAAGTGAAGTAACGCAAGGCGATAAATAACACAAATTGATTTCAGCTTTCCAAAACTTAGTTTAAATACCTTGTTTTACTGTAGTACCTCTGGGGAGAGCTATCAGACTACGGGAAATGATTTTTCTGATCAGAAAACTATAAGAATGATAGTGGGTTGAAAACGGTATGAGTGTATTGAATCCCGCTTTGTGGACTTTGTGATCTATGTGATAATCCCGCTTTGTGGACTTTGTGATCTATGTGATAATTTGTGATCTATGTGGAATGTGATAAGCACGATCTGAGTGAAAACGTGCAACAGAGTGTGATAAAGTTTTCGTTGTATTACGCTCTGGCTGTTTTGGAGCACAGTAGGGAGACTCCAATGATCCTACCATTTATGGGCAACAAGTGTCTATAAGTGGTACGATTGGACCGCACGGTTGTATGTGTGACCAATAACACAACGTGATATGAGGTCGTATATCCATGCGTAAATCTTGCCCTCATACGTGTTGTAGGGAGCACATGCAAGCGTGATTTGTGTAAAGAAAAAGGAAGGGAATTTTCTCAGGAAAATCTCTAGAGATAGGGCCTGCAACGGCTACACGTGTCTGCTAGAAGGCGGAACGGAGATACCCGGAGCAGAAGAAGTTCAGTGGAAGAGCTTTAAGGATTTCCAACGAAGTTCTGTGTTTGGTGCATTTTAGGAAGTTTTTTTCTGTGTTAAAAAGGTCCACAATGGCAGCCAAGTGCACAATACAGAGACGGTCGGAGGTCAGGATTCAGACTCCAGAGGCTTGCAGACCCCGAGGGTCTGCTCGGTTAGTAATGTGGGGGAAATATGGTCCCCACTCTGAGACCTTTTGTGATGAATGGACACGAATGACTGCGGGGGATAAGGCACCATTTCCCGGGATAGGTAGTTTTGACTCAGAGGTGTTGCATAATTTAAGGCGAAGGATATGTCTCATCAAATCAGCAAAGAGACGAATCAAGCATTATGATTGTTTACAAATATGGCAACAGGAGAGTGAAATGCAAAGAAATATAACTTACTTACCTAACTTTCATCTTGAGAGAGGAGAAGTGGCAATGGAGGGGATTGTGGTTGCGGAGAGAAGCACAAGGGTGAACAATAAAAATGCTCTTAGCAACAGTAGTACAGATAATAAGAATAAGTGTAATAAATGTAACAAAGATAATTGTAATACTGTTGAATGTACAACTATTAACCCATGCAAGTCGCACCCCATGTTAAACTTTCCTCAGGAACACCAACCAGAAAGTGAACCAAGAACGATGTCGGCACCTCTTTCAGAAGTCATCACACAAGACGTCCAGGTGGACACGACCCAGTCGGTAAAAACTGTAATCAAACCCCCTAATGGAGGGTCAGGTGAGGTCGTGTTCACAGGTATGTATGGTAATATACATCACACACAAACAAATGTACACCACAGAGAGGTAGCTGTGTCCGTATTAGCGAGCAACTTGAAAGACACACTAAAAATTAGGGTACAAACTTCAATACCTCATTGGAGAGGTATCTCGGTGGCGGCATTAAGAGAGTCCGCTATCGAGCATGACCGAAATATCCAAAGAACCAGGGAAGCGCAGGGAGAGCGGTTGATGACACTGAACATCCAAGCACTAGAGGATGCATCAAGTCGACCGGAACCCCAGGCCCCTAGCACATGGAGAAGGCCAAGGATTTGTTACCATTGTAGAAGAGAAGGGCATTATGCCAACAACTGTAATAACCCACATAAAGTTAGACCCCCTAGACATGAAAATGAGCATGAATATGACACACCATTATAATCAGGGATCATATAGGAAGAATTTTGGGCCACACCCATAAAATATAGTCAAGAAAGGTGATCATTAGGACTGATGGTAAGCCTGAGGTAACGATTAATAAAGTGGGAGGTCATTCACTAAAGACACAGGGATGACCAGGTGAAACGTTGTAAATGTATTTGTGAAAAATGTTTTTTTCTCTCTCTCTCTCTCTATCCCCATCTATGACGAGTATTGGTAAGAATTCACACATTGCATATCAACTTGGTCCTTGCAGAAGTCTACCAAACCCCAGCATAACCTCCGCCACAATGTATTTCTGGCCAGATACAGACAATGGAGTAATGCAGGAGCTGGTGGGGAGGGACTGCTCAAGGAGACCATTAGACACATAGATATGACAGCCTAATAAGTCTGACAATGTTTTTCTAATGCTAACAATGTTTTCTTAATGTTGACAATGTTTAAAAATGCTTTGTTTCTCTTTTCTTATTGGTGGTTATTGTCGAGTTATGTAATGTATATATGCACATGAATTGTTCTCTATCTCTTTTGTTTTTTTTGTTGTCTCTCTCTTCCCACTCATGTTTCCATGGTTTAAAGATGGTATGTCACCCCTCAGTTGGACCTATGGTAATGCCAGATTTTTGCTCCTTAACAGAAAGATCGCTGGATGGGAAGGAATATTGCATCACCAGAATGTTCGTTTGGAAGACTGAGAGACAGCACCTTTTGAGAGGACAGCAGAACAAGAAGAACAACAAGACGAGAGAACTTATTATCGTAACAAGTTCTCTCCCCCTCAGACGGTTTTCTTATACCCCCTTTACAAACTTCTTCTTTTCTCCTCCCGTAAGATGGACTTGCCCCAAGAGACTGTGATATGGATTTTTCCGTTAACCATGATGTTGACCAGAGCAGTCTGTTTCGGTGAGAGTACCAGTGAGGTCGAGAAAGGATCCAGAAAGGTCCTGATGACTGAGACGGAGGTGTAAATTTCCAATAGCAACCCAATCACCAAGCAAAGGCGAGTACCGGGCACGATCTAACAACCATGTTATCTGTAAACATTTTCTTTGAAGGATTGTTAGTTCAAAAAGAAAAACTGTATCTGTAGGCTCTGTGACAACGGTTGAAGATGGATGCATAAAGAAATGCCAATCCAGTCTTAATATCCATATGGACCGGCATCCATTGAGTGACTATCACTCTCTAGTGGGTAACGTGTTGAACCAAACAGATTGTTGGGTATGCTCTCAAGTACCTCAGGGTCACAGCAAATCAGGGCTAGTACCATTTCCTTTAACGGTAGGGGAGGTACTTGAGCTAAAGGGTGGGAGACCGGTGGACAGGAGGTTTAATATCTCCAGCCCTCCTAGTTTGAAGCTCCACCAATACCATGTGGATAGGTCCCTCTTATGTTTTAACATCTCCAATCCCAGAAAACCGGGAAATTGGGAAGTGTCATGGAGCAACCTTACCATGACCTTTTCACACAGAGCAGATAGAATGCCTACAGATACAGAGCTCGTACGCCACATAGCCAGTAGAGGAAAATCATTCCGGTATCGATATACCTTAGGAAATAGGATTACTAAAGTTGGAGAGGTATCACCAGGATACTGTGCACATATCGTACAAACCGATACGTGCATTAAGCAGATGGAAGAATTAGGGTCAGGAGATTTCACCTGGAAGGTTTGTAATATGGTCATGTCCTTCTCCGTCCCTTATGTTCTCCCCGATGATGCATATTTCATATGCGGGAGAAAGGCGTACAAGTGGCTTGCCCCAAACTCTGAAGGATTGTGTTATATTGGAAAAGTATTGCCTGAAGTAATGACTGTTACACATGACAAAATGAAGGATATACACCGTGGTGCCCAAGCTCCTTATACTCACACTCACTACGAACACCGAGTTAAAAGACAACTGTCAGAAAGGTTAGAGCATCCGGCCTCTGATCTTATCCATGAATCCACCGGGATTCAGGTTCTGGTAGCGTTAGATTTCACTCGTACCGCTCGAGGAGTGATGAATTATAGATACATTTCCGCACTCGCCAATTTGTTAGATAATATCACTGAAATGTATGATGACACGTTTAGATACACTGGAAGAGAACTTCAAGCTTACAAAACAGAACTAGTTCAGCATAGGATGGTTCTTAATTACCTTACAGCAGTAACAGGCGGATATTGTGTTACTTTGGCAACACAGTACGGTATAAAGTGTTGCACGTATATCACAAATAGCACCGAGGATCCGGTAGAGGTCATAGACCAAAAGATGGACGACATTCTGCAATTAAAATGGGAATTTCGTCGAAAACACAATCTCACCCTTGTTGCTGTAGGTAATGAGCTGACTGGTTGGGTGTCATGGTTGAACCCGCGAAATTGGTTCTCCGGTTTGGGAGACTGGGCTCAAGGAGTCATAATGGATGTTGGAAAGTTTCTGCTATGTATCTTGGGTGTCGTTATATCGATTGGATTGATATTTAGATGCGGGCAGGCTTTAATAAGGTGCAAACAAAGTACAAAAGTGATGAGCTTGAGGAGTGAGGAAACTGTAATTAACCTGGATTTGATTTATGACCCAATGCTAGAAACCATGACGTAATGATGTAATAAGTATACGGTCCGTCTTTCACCCATTTCTATGTTTTCCTCCGAGGTACAAAGACCCACGTAGACGAAGGATTTGATGAGCCAAGGGGCCGACAACGGAAAGATGGAAAGAAGAAGAGCAGACGACCTGATAAACAAGATTTTGATGGACAATGCCATGGGTACCCCAGTTTCCCTAGGAACCTTAAAATCACGATAGCCCAACATTTTTTGTAAATCCATGGACGTTGTATGCTTTACTCACGATTTATGAGCAAAAGCACAAAGAAGAAGACTCCAATCAACTGACACCAATCAAGACCTCAATCGACGAATGTACATTTCCCTGACATAGAATATCATTGCATTTTCCATAAGTGTTCTTTATCTTCATCTCTACAACCCTCAGGTAATGACACACATAGTCGATAGGGAATACAGGCACAGATATCAGCAACCACATACTTCCCTCATTCATGTATCATCAACTAAAATGTGCATCCCCATTTTGTTGCAACTGAAAGCCGAAATGAGCTCGGTAGAGTTTGACAGCCCATCCACAGACCCTTAATATGGGATAAGAAGGAATTCAAATGTATACTTCGCAATACCTCGAAGCTTGATTTACAACACGTTCGGCACGATGATACATGACCCCCCCAAACATGGACGCATACACACATGCTTCTGCTATCTCACCAGGTCATACCCTTTTCACACCTACTCCTCTCTCCTCCCCTACCCAACCATGGAAATGTATTAACCCCTGACATATATTTTTCTCTTTTTGAAATGTTTTAGGAAGTGGCAGTTATTGGTGACTGCCAAAGGGTGGACTGTCAAAGTCAGAAAAATATTACATAGAGAGACCATATAAACTGCACACATATAAGCCGCTATACTTGCAAATATGCGCAGCGAGCACAGCAAACACCAGACGTCATGGAGATTTAGAATTGGCTGATGAATTAATGTCATGGATGTGTATCATTTGAACCGAACCAGATAAACACATCATGTTTGGTATTGAAGCAAGCAGAATAAGGTGTGGTTTAGTTTGAGACCTATTGTGTTGTCGTGGGACATTGCAGCGGATAGATATGATTATATGTATAAAAGTTAAGATCAGCTTTGTTGGGAACAATGGATGATCAACTAAGTTTTCAGGTCTGAACCTGATTAGCATATACAAAGAGAACAGTGATTCAATACAAAAGCTAGAGAGACCCCTCCCCCAGATACTGGTCAAACAGGAAGGTAGTGGTCAGGTGTGGCCTCAGAGAACAGATGTAATGTAGCTACACTCACACACAGACACACACAGCTACCTGGCACCCAGCAGCATGGAGGCTACATCCCCAGGACTGACCAGGCACCAAAGGCTAAGTATTGAATCCACATGGCTAGATAAGGGAATATAGACAGATTGCTTTCTGGTTTAAATAGGATGTTGTAGCTTGGTTGTGTGATTGTTGGGTGTTAGTGTTGGTGCCCTGTGGAATCTGTGATGGTAGCTGGGATCTTGTTAATCATAAATACCACCATGCAGTAGTTTTGAATATGTGCTGGTAGCAATGGCAGGCTGATACTTGTGAGTACATTGTGATCTGGTCTTGTGATGAATATGCTCTGGTTAGTGAGATACTGAAGTTGTTTGGGATGTGAAATTATAAGATGGTTCTAGGAAGTTGGATTACATTGTGAAAGGTGATTTGGAATGTGAAATTATGAGATGGTTCTAGGAAGTTGGATTACATTGTGAAAGGTGTTTTAGATGGTTTGGAATTGTAAAATCAGAACATATGCATTGTTTTGAGGCTTGGACATTTTGGAGTAAAATGGAGTCTTGTGTTTTCTGCTATGTGATTGTGGTGCCATGTGTTTGGACCTGCAAATCTAAAATGGCTGCTGCTGGATGTCTTCCCCTCCCCCTTTCAGGCATGTGGTGTGGTCTTTGGAATCAAGTGGAGGTTTCTCAAAATGGAGTCTAGCTTCCATCCCATGCTGTATTCAGCATTGACTAACTGCGCAGCGATTGTCTCTCACATATGTAGTTTTATCTGCAACCATGTTGTCTCTTATTTAACGTAATCATTGTTTTTCTGTGAGCCAATTTCTCTCATCTCTCTCTCTCTCTCTCTCTCTATCTCTCTCTCTCTCTCTCTCTCTCTCTCTCTCTCTCCCCCTCCTCCTTTCTCTCATATCTCCCCTAGACTAATATAGTATTGTTTTGTATTAGATAGTATTGTATTTTGGTTAGGAAGTCTCTGTTATATTGTAGTGTATCATATGTACTGTTATCCTTTTTTTTTACAAGTATATTAGATATAATACAGTTAATAGGCTTTGGAACCCTAAACCAGTATCTGTGTATTTTCTATAGTGTTAAGTGTTCACTTGAGCGTCGGTGACGCACAAGCAGCTTTGTAGTTAGTCAGGTTACACAAGGTTGCACTTACACCCTGTACTCACATTAAGGTATGCAGTGTATTTCATTGATATAAGGTTTTACATAAAGGTATAGTGTTGTGAGCGTCTGCATCGCTGGTGACCTCCTCGTGGTCTCGAGCGTAAGCTACGCCATAGCGAATCATTTCCCTAGACATAACCAATAACGTGTCCTGTGATCACTGGGCCGCGAGCGAACGTGACGCTTGAGCGTCTCGCCTACGGCTGAGCGATCGTTACGCAAATAGCGTACCATTACGGTACTTCTTAAGTAAACAGCGTACAGTGTTCTTAGACTTCTTAAGGTGTTTTATACGACAAAGGAATTCAGCATTGTCAACATCCAACGAATTTACCCAACTTCTCTCCTCTGGGCCATACCCGGACCAATCGACAAGGTATTGAAGACGTCCATACCGGCAACGGGAATCCAGAATTTTGCCAATCTCGAACTCCACGCCCCGCTGAGTTCGAACTTTGGGGCCAACTGGAAGAGCTCTTTGGAAATGATTCAGGACTAAAGGTCTGAGGAGAGAAACATGAAAAGCATTAGGTATTCGCAGAGAAGGTGGTAACTTCAGCTTGTAGGCCACAGGGTTGATGACTCTTTCGACAGGGAAGGGGCCAATGAAACGTGGTGCAAATTTCATAGACGGGACCCTAAGACGGAGGTTCCGGGTAGACAGCCAAACCTTGTCCCCAGGTTTCAGGCTAGGAACTGCGCGTCTTTTGCGATCAGCAAAGTATTTATACCGGCTGGAGGCCTTTTTGAGAGAAATGTGAATCTTCCTCCAGATTGAAGAAAACTGACTCAGGGCAGTAGTGGCGGCAGGAACATCCATGTGAGGGAGTTCTTGGAAGTCTGGAACACGAGGATGTTGCCCATATACTGCAAAGAATGGAGTTGTCTCAGTAGCAGTGTGGTAGCGGAAGTTGTGGGCAAACTCGGCCCATGGGAGCAGATCAAACCAGTCATCCTGAGAAGATGAAACATACAATCTTAAAAATGTCTCTAGTTCTTGATTTACCCTCTCTGTCTGCCCATTCGTCTGAGGGTGGTAAGATGACGAGAACTTCAGTTTAACCTGCATGGCAGAACAGAGAGCCCTCCAAAACCTCGCTACAAACTGTACACCTCGGTCGGATATTATTTCTGAGGGTAGACCATGTAAGCGGAAAATCTCCCGTAGGAAGATTTGGGCGAGTTTTGGGGCAGAAGGGAGACCCTGGAGAGGAACAAAATGGGCCATCTTGGTAAATCTGTCCACTACAACCCAGATGGTATTGTATCCTTGAGAAGGAGGAAGGTCGGAGATAAAGTCCATGGACAGGTGTGACCAAGGGCGACTAGGAATAGACAATGGTTGTAACTGACCTGCTGGAGATTGACGAGGAGTCTTGTGCTGCACACACTTAGGACAGGATGCTACGAAATCCTTGATGTCAGCTTTCATCTTTGGCCACCAGTATGTCTCAGAGAGGAACTTGAAGGTTTTCAGGACACCGGGATGACCAGTGAACTTGGATTGATGGGCCCAAGACAGCAACTTGGGACGGAGTTCTGGGGAAACAAAAGTCTTACCAGGAGGAGGAGCTGGGGAGACTTGAGATGCAGCAAATACCACTGGACTCAGGATGGAATGTGGAACTGAGTCAGGCGTTTCCTCTTCGGATTCCATAGATCGGGATAAGGCGTCAGCTTTAACATTCTGCGAACCTGGGCGGAAATGAAGCTTAAAGTTAAAACGTGAGAAAAACATAGCCCACCTGGACTGGCGAGGATTAAGGCACTGGGCTGCCTTTAAATAAAGCAGATTTTTATGATCCGTGTAGATGTTGAACGGATGTTTGGCCCCTTCCAGGAGATACCTCCATTCCTCGAGGGCCAGCTTAATCGCCAGTAGTTCTTGATCTCCAACGGAGTAGTTAGCTTCTGCAGGGAGGAATTTACGAGAATAAAATCCACAGGGGTGGGTTTTCCCATCGGTTCCCTTCTGGGAGAGAACAGCTCCAACTCCAACTGTAGAGGCATCCACCTCCAACTCGAACGGTCTGTTTACATCTGGCTGGGACAGAACTGGAGCAGACATAAAGGCCAGCTTGATCTTCTGGAAGGCCGCTAAAGCCTCTTCTGACCAGTTGGAATGGTCTGCCCCTTTCCGAGTTAAGTTGGTAATAGGAGCGATGAGAGTGGAGAATCCCCGAATAAATTTCCTATAGTAGTTGGCAAATCCCAGGAACCGCTGAATAGACTTGAGAGAATTTGGAATGGACCAATTGGCAATGGCTTCCAACTTTGTCGGGTCCATCTGGAGATCCGATCCGGAAATTATATAACCCAGGAAGGGTATAGAGGAAACTTCAAAGGTACACTTGGATAGTTTACCGTAGAGCCGGTTCTCACGAAGACGTCGGAGGACTTCACGGACTTGTAGACGATGAGAGGGAAGATCTTGGGAGAAGATGAGGATATCATCCAGATAAACAACGAGGTATTTATACAAAACGTCACGGAAGATTTCGTTCACAAAGTGTTGGAACACTGCTGGGGTATTACTCAACCCGAATGGCATTACCAGGTACTCGTAATGACCATCTCGAGTGTTAAAAGCTGTCTTCCATTCGTCACCACTCCGGATTCTGATGAGGTTGTAGGCACCGCGGAGATCTAGCTTGGTGAAGATGCGGGCTCCTTTAACTCTGTCAAATAATTCGGTAATGAGTGGTAATGGATAACTATTTTTAATGGTAATGTCATTGAGACCCCGGTAGTCAATGCATGGACGCAGTCCTCCATCCTTCTTTTTAACAAAGAAGAAGCCTGCACCAGCGGGTGATGATGAAGGACGGATGAATCCCTTCTGTAAATTCTCCCGGATGTAGTCGCTCATCGCTTCAGTTTCGGGAACAGATAACGGGTAGGTACGCCCCCTAGGTGGCTTCTTGCCAGGAAGGAGATCGATGGGACAATCCCATTCTCTATGGGGCGGCAGGACATCCGCGGCCTTTTCACTGAAGACATCAGAGAAATCTTGATAAGCCGCAGGAAGACTTGACTGGGTTTTTACTTCAGTAGACTTGATTGGACAAACTTGGGCTAAACAGGACTGATGGCAATGTGAACCCCATGAAGTAAGTTGTAACGTTGACCAGTCAAACTGTGGATTGTGTAGCTGGAGCCAGGGCATGCCCAAAACGATCTCCTGGGTGGCTTGAGGAATGACTAAGAACTTTATTAATTCTGAGTGTAGGAACCCAACTCCCAAAACCACTGGTGCAGTTTGGTGAGAAATATTCCCCTTGGAGATTCGGCTACCATCCACGGCGGTAATGTAGACTGGGTAAGAAAGTTCACATACAGGCAAGCAAAATTTATTTACCGCAGCTTGGGTGATGAAATTTCCTGCGGCTCCACAGTCCACTAATGCTGATGCAGACTGAAGCCCAACTGAAGTCTCTAAAGTCACAGGAAGGATAAGGTCTTGATTAGAAGGAGCTTGTCTAGAAGATCCCAACTTGACTCCTCCTTTACAAGTCAGGATCTGGCGTTTCCCGAACGCACTGTGCAGGAATTAATCTGGTGACCTGCAGCCGCACAATAAAGACATAGTCTCTCACGAAGTCTTCTTGACCGCTCCTCAGGAGTTAGGCGGGACCTATTTATTTGCATAGGCTCATCAGAAGGTGGAGACTGGAACTGTACGGAAGGAATCATCCTTGATCTGCGTGGCTCACTCCGAGCACGTTCATTGTTGCGTTCGCGGATGCGAGAGTCCAACTTGATGCACAAGGAAATTAAATCGGACAATTGTACAGGAAGATCGCGGGTTGCCAGTTCGTCCTTGATCCGATCAGAGAGTCCATGCCAGAAAGCTGCTACCAGGGCTTGATTGTTCCACTGAATCTCTGCGGCCAACGTCTGGAACTGGATGACATATTGTCCCATACTACGGGTACCTTGACGAAGTTGGATTAGGTCGGCAGAAGCTGATGTTGCACGACCAGGCTCGTCAAAGATCCGTCTGAAGGTTGACACGAATTCTGCATAGTTGTTAATCAGAGGGTCGGCACGTTCCCACAGAGGAGACACCCAACTCAAAGCAGATCCAGAAAGTAGAGAGATGATGTAGGCAACCTTGGATCTTGACGTGGGGAAATTATGTGACAACAATTCAAACTGGATTTCACATTGGTTGAGAAACCCGCGACATAACTTTGGGCTGCCATCATATTTGCTTGGCACGGGCAGGTGCAGACGTGACACTGGAGCTGATGCAGCCGGCATAGAAGGACTCACAGTACTGGCAGGTGCTGGAGTAACAGGAACTGTAGGAGTGTGTACACTAGGCAGGGATTGCTGTAGTGTATCTATCCGGGAGGACATCCCTTGCAGGATCTGGAACATCTGCTGCTGCGCAGCCTCTTGACCATCCAAACGGGAGACCAGATTTTGCAAGGCCTCTGACCCCACACTCCGTCCACCGTCCGAGTCCATCGATCCTGAACTTACTGTCAGACTTGGTTTTGTCTGTGTCCCCGGAGGGGGCGCTAGTGGGTCAGTGGAGGTGGATGGGAGAAAACGAGGAGGCTGGATTATGTTTCTGCGCATGAGCGCAATGATATTTATTAAACAGATGGTTCACAAAACGGCAGCAGAAAATAACAGTAGGAAATGCAAATGTCAATTGTACAGCGTGGCAGCTGAAAGTCTATGGTAACAGAATGAATGGTGACTGATGAAATGATAACCGGTAGTGATGATAACAGATGAGTGATAACTTGGCAGAGAATATTCTGGTATGGGAACCAGAGCAGATTAAAACATGGAACCAGCAGAGATGGTGTTGTATGGCAAACCTGGTAGCAGAGGCAGGAGTCTGACTCACAGTGCAGGTGATGAGGCACTGGCAGCAAGCAAGCTGTATCACAGGTGGAGAGATGGAACACACCTGGAGTCAGTCTCTACTGCTAGGCTGAAGCACACAGAGATGGTGGTGAGTGTGAAGCCTGTAGATGGAAGCAGGTATCGCTGGGGCTTGTAGTTCCACGGAGCTGTGAGAAGTAACCAGGAGTACAGAGTCTCAGGTAGATAGGCAGGAACACGGAGGAAACAGGAACCAGATCCTTACACATGAGTCGCAGGAGTGACACAAAGTTCAGGATGCCTGCAGACTGATCCTGCAGCTTCCTATATACCCCTTGTTAAACAGTCATTGGTGGAGTGAGGAAAAGTGGGTGCGGCCAAGCACCGGATTGGCCGCCGTATGCTGACTGCTGGAGGCTGTCATGGCGGCGCCCATGCCGCGGCCTAGCGGGAACGTGGCGTGCTACACGCCCGCTATCACAGGAGCGCTCCCAGGCCCAGGATGGCGTCTGATGGCAGAGACGCGGATGACAGATGAACGCAGGGACCCAGGACGGAGTCCGCAGCGGCGGACAGATGTCAGCTTGGTGAGTCGATTCCTGACACCTCTCTCATCATTTTAAGTGGATCAACTTGCTCAATCGGTGGCTGTCCAAATACTTTTTTGCCCACTGTATATATATATATATATATATATATATAGCAATAAGATGTATACTTGGTTGCTTACCTGGGTGAGCACCTGGGCCATATGGAGGGCTTTGCTGGAAGTGCCGACCACTAAATAGCGTATATATATATATATATATATATAAAAACACAGCACGGTCTTAGTCTGGGGGTATATATCAGAATACTTGTACAATATATCCTGTAATAGGTATACTTTTTCTAAAGTAACGCTGTCTGTATAAAGACATGTAGTATATTCAAGTGTTTGTAAAGTCACAGCGCTGTATACAGGCGGCTTTACAACGGAGACCTTGCCCTGCATTCCCAGAGACAAGCCGCAACTATGCTTATAAGATGCTTGCCCTGGTGGTCTAGTGGGGTCACTGCTCGGTGACAGTGTCCATGCCAGCGCCGCGACCCATCTCCATAGGTCATGGACAGAACACTATTTAATAGCGGGTCCCACCTGGGGGACCCTCTTACCTCCTCCCCGCAGCAGCCACGCGAACCAGGCGAGCGACTGCGACCGTGTGCCTAAAGCCAGAGTGTCTCCGCCGCAAGTACCCGGGAACTGAGCCGCAGGAGTATGCGAGGCCGCTTGGGAGGTGATGGAGCTGCAGTGCTGAAGTGTCACCATGACATACAGTGCTGACAGCCCAGTTTTGAAGAAATTTTCTGTCAGAAAAAGCTTTTTCAGGGCTGCCCAGTGCAGCCTTCCTGTTAGTTGATCTGCTGCTGCAGACACCAACTGAAACTGAGCTCACAGTGCCTGGAGGCAGGGTTATAGAGGAGGACCCAATGTATCCTGGAACAGCCTAAAGCTTTGGACTGTTGGTGCTTCTGGATCAAGATCCACTCTACACCCCGATGTTTCCTTGTGGAAAGCAATGTAACCTGCTGCAGAATTTTTTTTTTTTTTTTTAATAAAGATCCATAATGTTGTGTGGTAATAAGAAATGCTACATGCATGCACAGCAGAATACAACTGTAAAGGGGATTCTAGAAAAAAAAAATTGTTTTAAAAATTGCTTTGCTCTACCTGAGGTTCAACAAAAATAGGACACATCATGTGCAGTGTTTACTGTATTGCCATGTTGTATTCTATTGTGTCAAATGTTTTCATGGTGTATAAATACATGTTCTCTGACAGGATCCAATTACAGAATTATGTCATACTGGAGAATAATAAGGCCTCACGGGAAAGCTCAGGGGCCACAAAATGCCTCAAGACATGAGTCCTGCTATATTTATTGCTGCTACGTTGTGGCTGCAATGCTCAATTTACTGCAGTGATGAGGTCATAGAAATATTGTATTTTCTAAGATGCTGCATTTCTTGATAATGTCTAACAGCACTTACAGCCATGCTCTGAACAATCCTACTAATCTAAGTGTACCATGGGCTGTAATTCCGGGAAAATAAACCTTTCTTAATAAAATAATTGCCTACTAACAGATTAACTCATTTATTGGCTTGCACACTCGCTCCTGCAGCTTATTTAAATGCACTGCTCTCTTTTCCTGTTTTCCTTCTGTGCTGTTCAGTCATTCATTTATATCATCAGACTAAGTTGATTATTACCCTTGGATACAACACAGCCCTGCTCTCTGCTTGGGTAAAACTGTACTAAGGGGGTGATGCAGACCTGATCGCTGGGCTGCTAAATTTGTTGTCCTGCGATCAGATAGTCGCCGCCCAAGGGGGAGTGTAAATTTGCCCCGTGCATTTGTGCGATCGCTGTTTGGCAACGCGCGTGCGCATTGCAGTGCACATGCATGCGCAGTCAATCGATAATTGCCCGCTGTGCGAAAACGCACAGCAGTGATCAGGTCTGAATCGGGCCCTAAGAGAGAAAGCTTATCTCCTATTGAAGGGTAACAAAAACAAGTGCTCCTGATGGTGTAAAAAAAATAAATGCCTGAATAGCATAGTAGGAATACAGGGAAAAAAAACACCGTATTAATGAGACCAGGTTATTTATTATTTTTATTAGAGACTTGAGGTGTGTACACACGGTAAGATTTTTACTATATAGTCAAAATCGTAAGGAAAGTTAGTGCAGATCGCAAGGTGAAGGTTACCTTGAGATCCCAATGCGATACTGATGCGCGGTCCCACGAGGTCGGTATCGCAAGCCTAGATAGACTGTGCAGCCAAGTCAATTTTGACTATCTCGCCAAAATCGTACAAAGCCAGTATCGCAAGTACAGTCATCTATGCTTGCGATACCGACCTAGTCCCTATCGTATAGTGAGAATCGGGTTTTTAGCCCGAATCTCACCATGTGTACACACCTTGCGTACATCGCATATAACAAATATTTCCATTGTATGCGTAAAAAAGATGTGCATATAAATACAATTCATCTCGTACAATGAGGGTCATTCCGAGTTGTTCGCTCGCAAGCTGCTTTTAGCAGCATTGCACACGCTAAGCCGCCGCCTACTGGGAGTGAATCTTAGTTTATCAAAATTGCGAATGAAAGATTAGCAGAATTACGAATAGTCACTTCTTAGCAGTTTCTGAGTAGCTCCAGACTTACTCGGCATCTGCGATCAGTTCAGTCAGTTTCGTTCCAGGTTTGACGTCACAAACACACCCAGCGTTCGCCCAGACACTCCTCCGTTTCTCCCGCCACTCCCGCGTTTTTCCCAGAAACGGTAGCGTTTTTTCGCACACACCCATAAAACGGCCAGTTTCCGCCCAGAAACACCCACTTCCTGTCAATCACATTACGATCACCAGAACGAAGAAAAAACCTCGTAATGCCGTGAGTAAAATACCTAACTGCATAGCAAATTTACTTGGCGCAGTCGCACTGCGGACATTGCGCATGCGCATTAGCGACTAATCGCTCCGTTGCGAGAAAAAAATAACGAGCGAACAACTCGGAATGACCCCCAATACCAACAGTGGATTGTCATATAAAGAGTGTAACATTCCCAACGAGTTCACCAGACCACACATGAACAAGTTAGGAATAAACACGTAGAAATGTAGAACAAATGTAGGACACACCATGTGAGACCTCAAACAGAATAAAGAAAAATAAAGAAAAATGTAATTTAATAAGTAAATAAAGCCCCACCTTTATATTGTTGGCCTGTTATCTACCAATCTCGTTAAATACCATAACTTTTTTGAAAAATATTTGACAAATAAAAGTTTAGTCTGGTCGGGAAGAATTGAAATATAGCTTTCCCAGAGTTAAAAATTTTTAGCCACTCTGGATTCTTTATCTACTGATGCCTCTAACCAATTCATTCGAAATAAATAATATACTTTTTCTTTAAATAGGGAAAATGGGGGTGTTTCTGGGTGGTTCCATACTTGCAAACTGGTTTTATTAGCTGCTGAACTTAAAATTAATAATAATTTGCGGCAACCTCGGGACACCCGTTGACCTTGAGACAGAATCCTCAAAATAGCCCATTCAGGGGTAAATGGTATGTAATTGACCAAGTTATCTAATGCATATCTATAAACTTTAAGCCAGAAGAGCCTAACTTTTGGGCAGGACCATAGACAGTAGTATAAATCTGCGTTATTTTCTTGACATCTATAACACTGATGTGAGGATGAAGAGCCCATCAAAAATACCCTATGGGGACTAATATATGTTCTTTGATGAATGTTCGGGAATAATTCCCTATATGAGCTAGCAGGAATGATACGGCATGAATCAGATAAGTTCTTCAGCACCATATCCACTGTTATGTCAGGAAAATGTTGCCACCATGGTGGCAACCCAGACTGTATGTTATCATAATCAATCTCATCTCTTAGTACAGTATAGTGTTTAGAAATTGCTTTGTAATCAGGAGGGGGTAGAATAAAAATGTATCCAATGAGTTATTCCAGTCCTGTTCAGGGAATTTACAGATAACTTGGCTCACATAATGTTGAGTCTGACAAAAGGAAAAAGGAAAGGAAGACATGAAATTATACTTTTCTACCACCTGGTGGAATGTGAGAAGCCTTATAGACAATCTATCTACAAAATATCCAATGGAATTCGCACCTCTAGACGACCATAGCAAAACTGGATTAACCGCTTGGCCCATCTGAAAATCTAGGTTACATGTTAGTGGAAGGAAAAGAGTGTGGTGTGCGTTTATGCGCCATAATTATGTGCCATAATTTACGAGTGATCCAAAGTAATGAATTCTCTTGTATTTCTTCTGGTAACTCTTGGTCATGGATATGAAGAAAAGAAACTAAATTAATATCTTGCAACAAGTTTTGCTCTTAAACGGGATGAGTTTAAATACTAGAATTATGTAGCCAATTCCAGAGGTGGCGAAACAGAGCAGCATGATTGTAATGTGTTAAATTGAGAAAGTTAATACCCCCGTTACATGTAGGTTGTTTGAGTCTGAACAGACCTATACTGTGTCATTTTTGATTCCATATAAAATTTCACAAATGACAAATTAATTTTTTTGTGTCTTCTTTAGTGAGTAAATAGGGCAGCGATTGGAGTAAATATAGCAATCTGGGAAAAGAGATCATTTTAAGCAGACTAGCTCTGCCCAAGCAGGAGAGTTGGAAATGACGAAATCCCTCTAGGTCCCTAACCTAGCCCTAGATAGATTAAATTTGTAAAGAGAAGAGGGATTTTTGGAAACCAATACACCTAAGTAAGAGAAGTGTCTTTTAGACCATGTAAAAGGTACAGTTGAATGCCAAGACGGACAAGTATATCCTGGCCTTAGGTACAATACCAAAGATTTGTCGGAGTTGACTTGAAGGCCTGATATAGCCCCAAAATCTTGCATAAAAGACAACAAGTGCTGTATTGAAGATTTAGAATCGGACAAATATATCAACATACTGTATCATCGGCAAATGCTGTGGCTTTACTCTCCCTAGATCCTACTTTAATACCTTGAATGTGAGAGTCTTTCTGTATTAACCTAAGAAGAGGGTCCAAGGATAGATTAAATAGTAGGGGGGTATAGGGGACACCCCTATCTATTAATTCTATACATCACCACTTCATCTCTCCACTGTCCATTGAGGAGTCATCCTTGGGGAATCATACAAACAACGTACCAGGCCTATAAAAGCTTGTCCAAACGCGCATGAGAGTTTCGTAAAGATGTGGCCATAGTATAATATCAAAGGCCTTTTGGGTATCTAGACTTAATAATAAATTGGTCGAGTTGGCATCCTGTACCGAGACAACTGTGGCAGCTATAGCCATTCGAATGCCCTTAACGGAATGCCAACCCTTCACATACCCGAGTTGGTTGGGAGTTAGTAAATCTGGCAGAATGGATTGTAATCTATTAGCCATTATTTTTGCCAAGATTTTAAAATCAAGGTTTAATAAAGTAATTGGTCTATAGGACGAAACCAACTGAGGGTATTTATTTGGTTTGGGCTAAAAAATTGTATGAGACGTATTAAATGTAGGATACTGGGGAGATTGCATATGTATTGAACAATAGAGATCTAACAAGATCGGGCTAATTTCTTGTTGAAGCAATATGAAACATTCACTCGTGAAACCATCTGGGCCAGGAGCCTTATTAGCAGCCAATCACCAGACAATTTGGGTAAGTGTGCTTTGTTAAATAGGTCGTCTTGTAGCATTACATCTATTGGTTTAGATCTGTATAATTGTTCATAAATGGAATGAAACTGAGCCATTATGGAGGAGTTTTGAGTATACACCTTCCCATTTGAGGGATTCTTAATCACATGAACCTAGTTTCTTTTGTGACCCACTTTGGACACATGAGGTAATAGTTTGCCTGATTTGTTTCCCCACCTAAAGTATTTGTTTTTAGTATGATCAATTTCATACTTGGACTGGGATAAAAGATATGTTTCTATAAGATGATGAGCTTGTTTGTACAATACAAAATCATCATCATTAGGATGTTCCACATATTTTCAGAAGGCTCCTGTCATTGTCTTTTGAAGGGTTTGGAATGTAGCTCTTTTTTCCTTGCATTTTGCAGAAACATAGTCAATTATATGGCCCCTCATGACCGCCTAAGATGTTTCCCAAAATAATATTGGATCATCCAGATGTGATATATTATCATCCACAAACTCATTCCATTTAAAGTTCAGAAATTTTTTTAAATTATCAGAATGTGCTAAATATGCCGGAAACCACCACATGCGAGTTAAAGAAGTTGGTGAATGATAAGAAATTGATATACTGATTGGGGTCGTGATCCAAAATCACTATGTCCCCCAAAGATGTCTACTGGACTTGAAAGAACAATGAGTCTGATACTAAAATATAATTGATTCTTGAGAGAGTTCTATGGACAGTGGAGAGATGAGTGTAAGACCCATCAGTCGGGTAAAGTATGTGTCAAGTGTCTACAAGATAATGAGATTACCTGAATTTATTAATAATTTGCTATACACTAGAATGTGGAGAAGCTAGAGGAGGAGAGTTATCAATTTAAGGATAATCCACAGTGTTAAAATCCCTACTATAAGACCAGGTGTGTCCCTTTGAGACAAAAAATGTGATAGTTCAATGAAAAAAGCCATTGGATTATTCAGTGCATAGATATTTAAAAGTGTATATCTAGTGTTTGAAATATTGATATCCATCAAAATCAAATGTAATTAAATGCACATCCAATACTCCAGCACAACAAAATAGAAGAATCAAGAGCTGAGCATACAATCAATAGAAATGCAACACTTACTGTACATAAGGACAGTAAGTTATATAATTGTTAACATGACAATTTCAAAATGTAGCTACGTAATCTATCTTTTTTGTATTTTTCTTTCCAAATACTGAAGAGGCAACCTCCAAACTGTAGAGGTGCGTCTCGTAAAATAACCCCCCCCAAAAAAAAAATCTAAGGGTACGAACTTACAGAAAAACCCACATATAAGATCGCTGTCAGACGCCAGCTGGCAGCAATCTAGATGGGACCATTCCAGGATCTATTGTTAAAGCAAATAATCGCAACCTGACTAGGCAATTCCTGTTACAATAAGCTGACCAGAAATTGACTAAGGGCCCCAAGGACTATTAGGTGAGTGCTATGGAAAGCCCCAAATTTTTTATTGGCCTTTTCAGGGTCTTTAAAAAAAATGAGTATGTCCATCGATATCCACATGCAATTTAGCCGGGAAAAGGCAAATCTTAGGTTATTTTCAACCAGATGCCTGCATACGGGAGTAAAGGCCTTCTGTTTCTGAGCCCCCGATGCAGAGAAGTCTTGGAAAATCAATATGTGTGAGTCTTCCACCTTCAGTTGAGGGCATTTCCTCGCAGCTGCCAGCAACTTTTGTTTGGATCTGAAATCTAAAAAGCGTGCTATGACAGGGCATGAGCAATCTCCATTATCTCTCTCCGGGCCAATTCTGTGCGCCCTTTCAATTTGTGGAGGAGAAGACTCCACTGACATATTCAGAGCTTGAGGGATCTTAATACTAAAATAGTCCATAAGCTGCTGACCCTTAACTGACTCTGGGATGCCAATAAAACGTAGACTGTTTCTCCTGTACCTATTCTCTAGATCAGGCCTGGCCAACCTGTGGCTCTCCAGCTGTTGTAAAACTACAAGGCCCATCATGCCTTGCCACTGTTTTGCTATTAGGGAATGCTAAAACTGTGGCAGGGCATGCTGGGATGTGTAGTTTCACAACATCTGGAGAGCCACAGGTTGGCCAGGCCTGCTCTAGATTATCAAGTTTCTCAGCCATTGAATAATGAGCACCTGTTTGAGCTTCAACTGTAGCCTGTAGGGTATGAATAGAGTCCTCTGCGTCACTAAGCCGTTGTTCCAGGCTGGATATTCGGGATGTATTAGAGTCCACTTTACTTGTGGCAACATCTAAGGATGCCTGTATAGCATCACATTTTTTGTCTATTTGAGAGAGAAAAGCCCTGGACATTGCTTCTACCATATCTGCGATAGAGGCAGGAGCTACAATAACTCCTTGTCCAGGTTGAGGATTGATCGCAGCATTGGGTGAACTTGTCGATCCCTGAGAGGAGGGTAGCTTGTTACCCATAGACTTGTTGGGTAGTGTTCACGCTAGGTTGTTTTAGCAGGGCGCCGCGCCCTGCCCGATTTTTTAAGGGTAAAATCCGCCCTGCCCTTTCTGCAGCGCCCTGCTAAAACAGCCGCCCGCTTCCTGCCCTCCCAGCGTGTAAAGATGCCGTGCGCATGTGCGCGGCATCCATTCACGCTGTGAGAGTGCTTGGGGGAAGCCCAGCATGCACGCCCCCAACAGTGACACCGCTGGCCGCCCACGCCCCCTGTTTTAACGTCTGTGAGCTGAACCGCCCACTTTTATTATGCAAAAAGACCACGCCCCATATTTTGTGTGGCCACCCCCCCTTTTCGGTGCGTGCGGCTCCGACACACGCGCACACGCTAGTGCCCCTCTCAGTCCGGCGCCCTGCCCAAATGCTAGAGTGAACACTACATGGGAGTCATTCCGAGTTGATCGCTCGCTAGCTAGTTTTAGCAGCCGTGCAAACGCTATGCTGCCGCCCACTGGGGAGTGTAGTTTAGCTTAGCAGAAGTGCGAATGCTTGTGCAGCCGAGCTCTGCAAAAACAGTTTGTGCAGTTTCAGAGTAGCTCTGAACCTACTCAGCGCTTGCGATCACTTCAGCCTATTCGTGTCCGGATTTGATGTCATATACCCGCCCAGCGAACGCCCAGGCACGCCTGCGTTTTTTCAGACACGCCTGCGTTTTTGCAAACACTCCCTGAAAACGGTCAGATTTGCAGTCCTGCGTTCGCATAGTTGCCGCCCACCGGGGAGTGTATTTTAGCTGTGCAAGTGTGCGATCGCATGTGCAGCCAAGCGGTACAAAAAAACTTTGTGCAGTTTCTGAGTTGCCCAGAATTTACTCAGCCGATGCGATCACTTCAGCCTGTCCGATGTCGGAATTGACGTCAGACACCCGCCCTGCAAACGCTTGGACACACCTTCATTTTTCCAACCACTCCCTGAAAACGGTCAGTTGCCACCTACAAACGCCTTTTTCCTGTCAATCTCCTTGCGAATGGATTCTTCCTAAAACCCATCGCACAGCACTGATCTGCTTTGTACCCGTGCGACGCGCCTGTGCATTGCGGTGCATAAGCATGCGCAGTTCTGACCCAATCGCAGCGCTGCAAAAAATGCTAGCGAGCGATCAGGTCTGAATGACCCCCATTGTGTATATGAATATATCTATACATGACACACACACACACACACACACACACACACACACACACATATATATTCTTTGTGGGTCATTTACAGTAGGAAGTAAGTTGATTTAATTACACGTTTCTCAGACAGAGCAGTAGAGCCATCATCAGCGCTAAGTGTTGCTTTCACAATGTTTGTGAAATGCTTTTACACCAGTTGGTGAATACGTGGGTTGGGTACAGGATCCCAGTGCTGAGAATGCCAGCGGTTATAATACAGAATTCAGCAACCCAACGGCCACGATCCCAACAGTTCTAGAGGGCCAAAACCAGGATTTTCGTCACCCGGGGCAAGGCGGTAAGTTTCCGCCCCCCCCACCCCCCCCAAAAAAAAAACACTGTCAGACTAAAATAGTCATATTATCAAAAAATGTGAAAAAAAGGGGATACTATTAGACAATATTCCCCTATGTGCCCCAAATGCCGTAAGTGTCACATGCCCCCCAGCAGCGTGTTCCACTACATGCCCCTCTGTGTGCACTATATCACTGCACTACGTTCCCATATCCACTGCATTACATCACTCGTACAACATCCCATACATGCTGAACTACATCACTACACTACAGCGTGTCTTCTCAATGGTGTGTAGGCGGCAGCTTGTTATCGGTCGGTGCTGGCCAGGCAGCAGGGATCATAGCCTGCTTAAAAACACAGCACCAACAGCTCACCTCTATAGCTTGCACAGTTCACTGCATGCTAGTCGCAGCACTGCATGGCAAAGAAGAGAGTTTAAGACAGTAGCCGGCATAGGAGAGATCCAAGGTACTGGAGCTCATCCGCACAGCGTCGGAGCCAACTGTGGGCAGACAGGTGGGTCAGAGACAATGTCCCGGGAGCAGTCTGCTGACTCACTGGAGCAGCACAGCACTGCTGGTTTAAAAAAAAACCCCTGTTCCTCTGTAACTCCTCGGCACCCCCTCAATTCCTGCACCCGGGGCACATGCCCCCTTAGCTCCCCCCTAGTTACGGCCCTGAGTTCTAGGATAAGTATTGTAATGTTTTACCCTCTCTCCCACTAACCATCCTTTCCCGCAGCCTAACCCTTACTCTCCCTTCTCGCAGTCTAATCCTAACCTCCCCGCCCACAGCATAACCCTACCCTCCGTTATTGCTTCATCTACATTATCAGGATTTGATATAGGAATATGCTGTAATTTCACTGGTGTCAATCCCACAGATTTTCTGCACTCACTGTCCAGCAAAGGATAGTGACCATCTAAAGCACAAGTTCTCAAACTCGGTCCCCACACAGTGCATGTTTTGCAGGTAACCCAGCTGGTGTACAGGTGTAGTAATTACTCACTGACACATTTTAAAGCATCAACAGGTGGACCTAATTATTTCACTTGTGATTTTGTGAGAAGACCTGCAAAACATGCACTTTACTGTATGTTATATTCACAAGAGTGAAGCACATAATAGTACCTAAAAGTACTCTTTCCATTCAAGTACACACCAATATTGTGAACAATATTTCTACCTTGACACGGAATAGTCAAAGTATTGATCGTGCTCTTTCCTAAGACCCAAAAATCTATAAACTGCACATATTTGAATACCGGCAGTGGCGCGAGCTGTACGAGTTCTCTTACGGGCTCTCTGCGCTCGTCGCGTAGACACTCACGAGTGAGAATAGTCTGTCGGTTGTCAGGATTCCGGCATTGGTATCCTGACGGCCGGGATCCCGACAGCCGGCAAATTGATTGCATCCAGAATAAATAATTACATTTTGACTATAAAATAATCTATCTGACTTTAAGTTGTTGCTAGGCACTACCTTTCTCCAGACTGTACTGTCTTACTCATCTTGCACATGGTGTACTGCAGAGACCATATAAACAAAATTGCGGTGAGAAGATAAACAGGATTTTGCAGATGGTATTTACAGTAATACAATCTTCTAGGTTTGCCGTTTTTCAGTGTTATTCTGCACAGAATTTGTAAATTCACATTTTCCAGTATTTTTGGTCTTTAAATGGAATATCAGGGTTTAGTACCCCTGGGAACACTTCAGGACAATTTCCATGCAGCAAAAATTGCAAAATGTTACTGCTAAATACAGAACAAAGTGGATATTTCACAGAGTAGTATGGAAAATGTTGCTAATCTCTTCTGCAAATAAATAGTAGTTATTACTTCTAAAACAGTCAACTAGGTGGTACAAAGTAGAAACCCTCAAACATAATTATATACAATTTTAATTTGTTCAAAAGATAATTAACCATCACTCTGATTAGTTTTTTTGTTGTTTTTTTCAAATCACATTGCACCAACATCCAATGTCATTTGCAGTATCTTTACACTACTTTGTACAGTTGTTATGCTTGTTTGCTGTGACCCTCCTCAGCCACATGGGTAATGGCGGCCACGGCACTGAAGGGGTTAACCCTCCATGCCCGGCGCCATGTTTAACAGACAATGGGCACTAGACGACAATTTTAAATGGACAAATTGTCTCTAGGCACCATGCACTGTAATTGACTAAATGTATGTTTAATAATGTGTTTTAACATATCATATTTAGTTCTGCATATACGGTTATAGAATTGGACATTTAAAAATAAGAATTTACTCACCGGTAATTCTATTTCTCGTAGTCCGTAGTGGATGCTGGGAACTCCGTAAGGACCATGGGGAATAGCGGCTCCGCAGGAGTCTGGGCACAACTAAAAGAAAGCTTTTAGACTACCTGGTGTGCACTGGCTCCTCCCACGATGACCCTCCTCCAAGCCTCAGTTAGGATACTGTGCCCGGAAGAGCTGACACAATAAGGAAGGATTTTGAATCCCGGGTAAGACTCATACCAGCCACACCGTATAACTCGTGATACCATAACCAGTTAACAGTATGAAATTTAACTGAGCCTCTCAACAGATGGCTCATAACAAGAACCCTTTTGTGAACAACAACTATGTACAAGTATTGCAGACAATCCGCACTTGGGACGGGCGCCCAGCATCCACTACGGACTACGAGAAATAGAATTACCGGTGAGTAAATTCTTATTTTCTCTGACGTCCTAGTGGATGCTGGGAACTCCGTAAGGACCATGGGGATTATACCAAAGCTCCCAAACGGGCGGGAGAGTGCGGATGACTCTGCAGCACCGAATGAGAGAACTCAAGGTCCTCCTCAGCCAGGGTATCAAATTTGTAGAATTTTGCAAACGTGTTTGCCCCTGACCAAGTAGCAGCTCAGCAAAGTTGTAAAGCCGAGACCCCTCGGGCAGCCGCCCAAGATGAGCCCACCTTCCTTGTAGAATGGGCTTTAACTGATTTAGGATGCGGCAGTCCAGCCGCAGAATGCGCCAGCTGAATTGTGCTACAAATCCAGCAAGCAATAGTCTGCTTAGAAGCAGGAGCACCCAGTTTGTTGGGTGCATACAGGATAAATAGCGAGTCAGTTTTCCTGACTCCAGCCGTCCTGGAAACATAAATTTTCAAGGCCCTGACTACGTCCAGTAACTTGGAATCCTCCAAGTCGCTAGTAGCCGCAGGCACTACAATAGGTTGGTTCAAGTGAAAAGCAGATACCACCTTAGGGAGAAACTGGGGACGAGTCCTCAATTCTGCCCTATCCATATGGAAAATCAGATAAGGGCTTTTAAATGACAAAGCCGCCAATTCTGATACACGCCTGGCCGAAGCCAAGGCCAATAACATGACCACTTTCCACGTGAGATATTTTAAATCCACGGTCTTTAGTGGCTCAAACCAATGTGATTTTAGGAAATTCAACACCACGTTGAGATCCCAGGGTGCCACTGGAGGCACAAAAGGGGGTTGAATATGCAGCACTCCTTTTACAAATGTCTGAACTTCAGGTAGTGAAGATAGTTCTTTTTGGAAGAAAATCGACAGAGCCGATATCTGTACCTTAATGGAGCCTAATTTTAGGCCCATAGTCACTCCTGCCTGTAGGAAGTGCAGAAATCGACCCAGCTGAAATTCCTCTGTTGGGGCCTTATTGGCCTCACACCAAGCAACATATTTCCGCCATATGCGGTGATAATGTTTTACCGTTACATCTTTCCTGGCTTTAATCAGCGTAGGAATGACATCCTCCGGAATGCCCTTTTCCTTTAGGATCCGGCGTTCAACCGCCATGCCGTCAAACGCAGCCGCGGTAAGTCTTGGAACAGACAGGGCCCCTGCTGCAGCAGGTCCTGTCTGAGCGGCAGAGGCCATGGGTCCTCTGAGATCATCTCTTGAAGTTCCGGGTACCAAGCTCTTCTTGGCCAATCCGGAACCACGAGTATTGTCCTTACTCCTCGTTTTCTTATTATTCTCAGTACCTTTGGTATGAGAGGCAGAGGAGGGAACACATAAACTGACTGGTACACCCACGGTGTCACTAGAGCGTCCACCGCTATCGCCTGAGGGTCCCTTGACCTGGCGCACTATCTCTCCAGTTTTTTGTTTAGGCGGGCCATCATGTCCACCTGTGGCCGTTCCCAACGATTTACAATCAGCGTGAAGACTTCTGGATGAAGTCCCCACTCTCCCGGGTGGAGGTCGTGCCTGCTGAGGAAGTCTGCTTCCCAGTTGTCCACTCCCGGAATGAACACTGCTGACAGTGCTAGCACGTGATTTTCCGCCCATCGGAGAATCCTTGTGGCTTCTGCCATTGCCGTCCTGCTTCTTGTGCCGCCCTGTCGGTTTACATGGGCGACCGCCGTGATGTTGTCTGACTGGATCAGTACCGGCTGGTGTAGAAGCAGGGGTTTTGCCTGACTTAGGGCATTGTAAATGGCCCTTAGTTCTAGAATATTTATGTGTAGGGAAGTCTCCTGACTCGACCATAGTCCTTGGAAGTTTCTTCCCTGTGTGACTGCCCCCCAGCCTCGAAGGCTGGCATCCGTGGTCACCAGGACCCAGTCCTGTATGCCGAATCTGCGGCCCTCTAGGAGATGAGCACTCTGCAGCCACCACAGCAGAGACACCCTGGTTCTTGGAGACAGGGTTATTAGCCGATGCATCTGAAGATGCGATCCAGACCATTGGTCCAACAGGTCCCACTGAAAGATTCTGGCATGGAACCTGCCGAAAGGAATTGCTTCGTAAGAAGCCACCATCTTTCCCAGGACTCGCGTGCAGTGATGCACCGACACATGTTTTGGTTTCAGGAGGTCTCTGACTAGAGATGACAGCTCCTTGGCTTTCTCCTCCGGGAGAAACACTTTTTTTTTTCTGGACTGTGTCCAGAATCATTCCCAGGAACAGTAGACGTGTCGTCGGAACCAGCTGTGACTTTGGAATATTTAGAATCCAACCGTGCTGGTGTAGCACCTCCTGAGATAGTGCTACTCCTACCAACAACTGCTCCCTGGATCTCGCCTTTATTAGGAGATCGTCCAAGTACGGGATAATTAAAACTCCCTTTTTTCGAAGGAGTATCATCATTTCCGCCATTACCTTGGTAAACACCCTCGGTGCCGTGGACAGTCCAAACGGCAGCGTCTGGAATTGGTAATGGCAATTTTGTACCGCAAATCTGAGGTACTCCTGGTGAGGATGATAAATGGGGACATGCAGGTAAGCATCCTTGATGTCCAGGGATACCATGTAATCCCCCTCGTCCAGGCTTGCAATAACCGCCCTGAGCGATTCCATCTTGAACTTGAATTTTTTTATGTATGTGTTCAAGGATTTCAAATTTAAAATGGGTCTCACCGAACCGTCCGGTTTCGGTACCACAAACAGTGTGGAATAGTAACCCCGTCCTTGTTGAAGTAGGGGCACCTTGACTATCACCTGCTGGGAATACAGCTTGTGAATTGCCTCTAGCACAGCCTCCCTGCCTGAGGGAGTTGTTGGCAAGGCAGATTTGAGGAAACGGCGGGGGGAGACGCCTCGAATTCCAGC
Source organism: Pseudophryne corroboree (assembly GCF_028390025.1). Classification (NCBI taxonomy): domain Eukaryota; kingdom Metazoa; phylum Chordata; class Amphibia; order Anura; family Myobatrachidae; genus Pseudophryne; species Pseudophryne corroboree. The sequence goes on from NC_086446.1 coordinate 476,295,741, forward strand.
TTGTACCCCTGAGACACTACTTGCAAGATCCAGGGATCCACCTGTGAGCGAGCCCACTGATGGCTGAAATTTTTGAGGCGGCCCCCCACCGTACCTGGCTCCGCCTGTGGAGCCCCACCGTCATGCGGTGGACTTGGAAGAAGCGGGGGAGGACTTTTGCTCCTGGGAACCTGCTGTTTGTTGCAGCCTTTTTCCCCTACCTCTGCCTCTGGACAGAAAGGACCGGCCTTTTCCTCGCCTGTTTCTCTGGGTCCGAAAGGACTGTACCTGATAAAACGGCGCTTTTTTAGGCTGTGAGGGAACATGGGGTAAAAATGCTGACTTCCCAGCTGTCGCTGTGGAAACTAGGTCCGAGAGACCATCCCCGCATAACTCCTCACCCTTATAAGGCAAAACTTCCATGTGCCTTTTGGAATCTGCATCCCCTGTCCACTGCCGAGTCCATAAGCCTCTCCTAACAGAAATGGACAATGCACTTATTTGGTTAGGAGAATAGTGTCCCTGTCTAGGGTGTCAATATTTTCTGACAGGGAATCTGACCATGCAGCGGCAGCACTGCACATCCATGCTGACGCAATAGCTGGTCTAAGTATAATGCCTGAGTGTGTATATACAGACTTCAGGATCGCCTCCTGCTTTCTATCCGCAGGCTCCTTTAGGGCGGCCGTATCCGGAGACGGAAGTGCCACCTTTTTAGACAAACGTGTGAGCGCTTTATCCACCCTAGGAGGTGTTTCCCAACGTGCCCTATCCTCTGGCGGGAAAGGGAACGCCATTAGTAATTTTTTAGAGATTACCAATCTTTTATCGGGGAAAGCCCACGCTTCTTCACACACTTCATTTAATTCTTCAGATGGGGGAAAAACTACGGGTAGTTTTTTCTCCCCAAACATAATACCCTTTTTAGTGGTACCTGGGTTTATATCCGAAATGTGTAAAACCTCTTTCATTGCCTCAATCGTGCAACGAATGGCCCTAGTGGACATTAGATTAGACTCATCGTCGTCGACACTGGTATCAGTATCCGTGTCGACATCTGCGTCTGCCATCTGAGGTAGCGGGCGTTTTAGAGCCCCTGATGGCCTTTGAGACACCTGGGCAGGCACGAGCTGAGAAGCCGGCTGTCCCGCATTTGGCATGTCGTCAAATTTTTTGTGTAAGGAGTCGACACTTGCACGTAATTCCTTCCATAAAACCATCCACTCAGGTGTTTACCCCGCAGGGGGTGACATCACTTCTATAGGCATCTGCTCCGCCTCCACATAATTTTCCTCATCAAACATGTCGACACAGCCGTACCGACACACCGCACACACACCGGGAATGCTCTAACAGAGGACAGGACCCCACAGAAGCCCTTTGGGGAGACAGAGAGAGAGTATGCCAGCACACACCAGAGCGCTATATAATGCAGGGACTAACTGAATTATGTCCCCTATAGCTGCTATAATATTTACTGCGCCTAAATTTAGTGCCCCCCCCTCTCTTTTTTACCCTTTTCTGTAGTGTAGACTGTAGGGGAGAGCCAGGGAGCTTCCTTCCAGCGGAGCTGTGAGGGAGAAATGGTGCCAGTGTGCTGAAGGAGATAGCTCCGCCCCTTTTTCGCTGACTTTTCTCCCGCTTTTTTAAGGATTCTGGCAGGGGTAATTATCACATATATAGCCTCTGGGGCTATATATTGTGATTGTTTTGCCAGCCAAGGTGTATTTATTGCTGCTCAGGGCGCCCCCCCCCCAGCGCCCTGCACCCTCAGTGACCGGAGTGTGAAGTGTGTATGAGGAGCAATGGCGCACAGCTGCAGTGCTGTGCGCTACCTTGGTGAAGACAGTAGTCTTCATGCCGCCGATTTTCCGGACTTCTTCTTGCTTCTGGCTCTGTAAGGGGGACGGCGGCGCGGCTCCGGGACCGAACACCAAGGCCAGTTCCATGCGGTCGATCCCTCTGGAGCTAATGGTGTCCAGTAGCCTAAGAAGCCCAAGCTACTGTAGCTGCAAGCAGGTAGATTCGCTTCTTCTCCCCTTAGTCCCTCGTTGCAGTGAGCCTGTTGCCAGCAGGTCTCACTGTAAAATAAAAAACCTAAAATATACTTTCTTTCTAAGAGCTCAGGAGAACCCCTAGTGTGCATCCAGCTCGGCCGGGCACAAAAATCTAACTGAGGCTTGGAGGAGGGTCATAGTGGGAGGAGCCATTGCACACCAGGTAGTCTAAAAGCTTTCTTTTAGTTGTGCCCAGACTCTTGCGGAGCCGCTATTCCCCATGGTCCTTACGGAGTTCCCAGCATCCACTAGGACGTCAGATAAATGTATTTATATCTAAGATGTGTTTAAATGTACTTTAAAGGGAAGAATGCACTTTCTATATATGACTGTGTCTTCTGTGGCTAGGAGAGGAGATGCTAAATTGTCATCTCCTAGCAGGTGATATGGTTAATGACAAAACCTTTTCATGTTGGACAGTGCACAGCAGGTAACGTGCTTGGATTCTGCAGTTCCTTAGGGAAAGGTATTAATAATAGGGGACGTCTTTGTGCCTATATGTAAGGTGCCAAATGGAGTTGAAAACAAATGTATTCCTGTACATATATATTATATGAGGGGAAGAAGGAAATTGGGTTTGGTATCTGTATTGATTTATGTAGCTGGTTTAATTGATTTATGAATCCTAAATGTTATACAGTATGCAGGAAAAGGAAGACAAACATTTGGTTGTTTGAAAAGTCAAACACCTACCTTATTTTGAGTCTATGGGGTAAATTTACTAAGATGAGAGTTCTATTTAAGATGGGGTGTTGCCCATAGCAACCAATCAGATTCTACTTCTCATTTATCTAGCACCTTCTAGAAGATAATATCTCGGATCTGATTGGTTGCTATGGGCAACATCCCATCTTAAATAGAACTCCCATCTTAGTAAATATACCCCTATGTGATAAATATATCAAAGGACAATTGTAAATTACCAGCTGGTAATATGAACTGTATTGGGTCTTCTGACTATATATAGGGAGCTAGAAAGCCTCAGAGTGTATACCATCTTACTTCATTCTGCTGTGAACATCTTATTGTATGCAGTTTCGCCTAGCAACAAGGAAGAGTTCTCTTTAGAACTATTGTGCAAATAGACATCATTTGCCTCAAGACAATGATTGCCTTCCATCTTGCGACACCCAGGAATGCCCAATAGCAGTCCCAAGTTCAGCACTCTGCCAGGCTACCATACTGAATCTGGTCTAGGTCTATGACCAATGGGGGACAACTGACGTCAGAAAGGAGGTGTGGCAAAAGCGTGTTGATGCATACACTGCAGCAAGCTGTTATTCAGGTTCTGGCGGTAGGAGCCTGAGCAGAAACGTGGTTCAAGGTGCCACGGGAATAAGAAGCCTGGTGGTGGCAGCATTCTACCCGCCCACTCTGCAGTGGGAGGAGTCAGTAACAGGCGGTTACTGACGGTAAGTGAAAATCCCCTGATTGGCCAAGTCCCACGTGACCCAAACCCATTCTGTGATCGCAGGACGCAACCAGTGAGGGCAGAAAGGCGTCCGATCACACCTGTATATACTAATTGTTTGAAACACACTTGTGTCATCATATAGCTTTGCTGCAATATATACATATGTTGCATACCCCTAACGCAAAGATTTATATAATGTAAAATAGGTACTAGAAATAATAGGATTTTGGTACTTACCAGGGAAATCCTTTTCTTTGAATCCATAGGGGGCACTGGAGTACTCTTGGGATATGGACGGCTTCCACAGGAAGAAGGCACTGAATAAATTAATTTTGAAACTACACCTCCCCTCCATATCCCCGAGTACCTCAGTGTTTTTTACTGAGCCGAACAGGAGCGATAGAGAGGTTGACAATGGAGAATTACATATAACATAACGGACAACAATAAAGTTGACACAACGTTACTGACAACTAAACAGTTGACACCATAACCGATTAGAACTTGTTAATCTGAACCAGTCGGTGAAAATGTGTTACCATAAGATCTACTGAACCTACCCCAAACCAGGTAAACTGCTCTGGGTGGGCGTCCAGTGCCCCCTATGGATTTAAAGAAAAGGATTTACCTGGTAAGTACCAAAATCCTATTTTCTTTTTCATCCACTAGGGGTCACTGGAGTACTCTTGGGACGTACCAAAGTTCCCCCCCGTGGGCGGGAGAGCTGTTTGGCACCTGTAACACTAGGCGGCCAAAGCTAGATGCTGATGCCGCAAACGTATCAAACTTGTAGAAGCGCACAAACGTGTGCACCGAAGACCATGTAGCCGCCCGGCAAAGCTGTGTCGTAGAAGCTCCACGACTCGCTGCCCATGACATTCCCACAGTACGTGTGGAATGAGCTGTTACTGATGTAGGCGGCTTTAACCTAGCATGAAGGTAAGCCTGACGTATGGTCAGTTTAATCCAACTGGATAAGGTCTGCCTAGAACCTGGCCAACCCATCTTGGCAGCATCATAGAGAGCAAACAACGTATCCGTCTTACGAACTGTCGACGTTCGGGATACATAAATGCGTAATGCGCGTACCACATCCAACCTACCAGAGTCTCCTGTTAACACAGGAACTACTATTGGTTGATTGATGTGAAAAGATGACACTACCTTTGGTAGAAAAGCGGAATTCGTCCGAAGTTCCGCTCTGTCATCATGAAACCCTAAATACGGTGGCTTGCACGACAAAGCACCCAAATCTGAAACACGCCTTGCTGACGCTAAGGCTAAAAGAAAAATTGTTTTCCCAAGTGAGAAATTTAATATCCACTTGTTGTAAGGGTTCAAAATAAAAAGACTGTAAGAAATCTAAAAGCCAGATTCAAGTCCCATGGCGCAGTAGGTGGAGTGAATGGAGGCTGAACTCTGAGGACACCCTGCATAAAGGTGTGAACCGACGGCAATAGGGCCAATCTACTATGAAAATAAATTGACAACGCCGATATCTGCACTTTTAGTGTGGATAAACTCAGACCTCCATCTAACCCCATCTGTAGAAATAACAAAAGACGGGATAACCTAAAAGATGATGTCGGAAACTTCCGAGCTTCACACCAACCTACATAGGCACGCCAAATTCTGTAATAATGAGCTGCCGTAACCGGCTTCCTAGCTCGTAACATGGTTGGTATAACCGATTCTGGAATGCCCTCTCTTCTTAAGAGGGCTGTCTCAACAGCCACCCCGTCAAACGCGGCCGCGCTAAATCGGGGTAAAGGAACGGACCCTGCTGTAACAGGTCCGAATGTAGTGGGAGCGGCCAAAGACCGACTGCGAGTAGACCGCGGAGATCCGAGAACCAAGCTCTCCGAGACCAAAGAAGCGCCACTAGTATAACTGTGACGGACTCTCCTTTGATCCGTTTTAGCCACAGAGGGAGCAGCGGAAACGGTGGAAACAGATACACGAGACTGTATGGCCACGTGATTGTTAGAGCATCCACCGCCACTGCCTTTGGATCTCTCGTTCTGGACACGACCTGGGGCGTTTGATGATTGTGGCGAGATGCCATCAGGTCCACCTGCGGGTAACTCCACTTCTGGACCAGCATGTGAAACACTTCTGTATTTAATGCCCATTCTCCTGGATGAAAATTCCGACGGCTGAGATAATCCGCCTCCCAGTTGTCCACTCCCGGAATGACTAATGCCGACAATATCATTTGGTGATACTCGGCCCAATAGAGGAATCAAGCTACTTCCCGCATTTCCATACGGCTTTTCGTTCCTCCTTGTTTGTTGACTGCACCTGAACAGCCTGAGCCTGCAGCCTGTGCACTGCTTGTCGTAGCGCATTGTAAATTGCCCAGAGTTCCAGGACATTTATAGACAGCAATCTTTCGTGATCCGCCCAGAGACCCTGGAGCTGATAATTTTGAACTACAGCTCCCCAACCTCTGAGACTCGCGTCCGCCGTGAGAATTATCCAATTCCAGGCGCCGAACCGTTTCCCTGCGGTTAGATTCTGTACTTTGAGCCACCAGAGAAGAGACACTCTGGCCCTTGGAGACAACCTCACCCTGCGGTAAATCTGCAGATGCGAGCCCGACCACTGTGCGAGCACATCCAATTGAAAAGGACGTGAGTGAAGTCTTCCGAACTGAAGCGCTTCGAAAGCCGCCACCATTGTGTCTAACAGGCGAATGCACAAATGAACCGAGACTGTGCGTGGCTTGAGCACTAATTGTACCAGATGACGAATGACCTGTACTTTCTGTTCGGGTAGGTAAATTCTTTGATTTACCGTATCGAGAATCATACCTAGGAATTGAAGTGTTGAGACGGAATCATTCAGGAATTCGCGTAGACCATGGTAGGAAATCAGATTTTCCCCCCCATTTGGTCTGCGATCTATCTCGTTTGGAATCCGACTCCGCCTGTTAGGAACGTAGCCAAAGTGGACGTTATGCGCCACTAGCGAAGCTGAAAACGCAAGAACCAACTGCCAATGCTTAAAGAAGCTGTAGGCAGCAAGAAGTGTAAGGTGGTCTTTATTTAGGGCAAACCTGAACTGGAGTGTCCTGCCACTACAGCCTTGTTACCTCAAACCCTTACCAAAGCAGGGCGAAGCAACAGCCCTACTGCTGTGTAGGGTACACTCCGATAGGTAGTTAAACGCCCAATAATTGCAATTGTCTCTCATTGAAATTTGTTCAGCCTTCGCTGAGAACCTGACGTACTGGCCTGGTGCTATGAGGGCTGGCGGCAAATCGACCGCAACAATCTAACTGAAACAGTAAAAAAAAAAAAAAATATATAGATTTTTTTTATTTTTTATTTTTTTTGTTTTTCTAGGCAGTACATGCCCCCGCATTCCCCACAAAGAGGACCGGTAAGGGTCTGTCTGTGCAGTTTTTACGTAGAGAATTAACCACTATACGATCACGGCCACTTAAACGAGCCAGGTAGGAGACGAACCTACAATCTTGTTATCCGTAGTCAGATGCGTTATACATTGCGCCACTGGCCCAGATTCGTATTTGTCCGACACACTGTGTGACCGACTTTGCAGCGAAACTGCTTGTTTGACTATGCATTAGACTTAGTGATCATGTACCCCAACCAGTAAGTACACCACGGAAGTAACGTGTCTATAAACCTGCATTACCGTGCATGTGGTTACCAGCAATAGTGAATCTTCCTGTAGAGTCATGCTGTACAAAAACAATTAATAAATTAAACTCCTAACAACACCCCGCTCCTCCAGAGGCTAAGTGTTGTAGGGCAGCAACCTTCGGGAAAGAACCAGGAAGTAACGTTAAAAAATGGTGTCCTACCATGTTTTTTTTTTTTTTTTTTTTAAACACCTGTTAAACCAGGATCTGAACCAGTGTCCATACAATCACAATGTTCACTGTGGCCGAGAAGCCTAACCACTTGGCTACAGAGCCACCTGTAAAAACAATAAGCAAAGCTGCTGCAGGTGAGGCCTGAACTCACCATGTTTGCAGTGCTCAACAGATACTGTTTAATAAGCACTGTGTGCTGACCAATTAGTCTTGCTTACTGCAAAATAGATTTTTAATGTCAGCATATTATATATATGTCTAAATATATCTACACATACATACAACAATGTATATTCACACATACTCAGACCTTAATAAATATATATATATTCCATATATGCATACATACACATATATATTATATACCCATATACATATATCCAGATACATCCTGATACAGAGGTATAATAATTTTTAGAAGTCTGAAACTAAATGCGACCTCACACAGGCTTAAAACCTGAGATGACTGCTGCTTAACCACAGCTTAGTTAATGGGCCCTATCTAGTGGCCGGCGCCGGGAGCGGGCTCTGGAGAGCTATCATGACTGTAAAACCTATGGTAGGTTTATATTGATAGTGTAAGACCAAACTGAGCTAACCAGAATGTATCTTTTTTTTTTTTTTTTAACAGTTTAAACTAGCATGCATTAGTATGCAATCTAGTTGGATCACCAGTCTCCCCAGATGGCAAACAATATGCAACACTGCTTAGCTTCCAAAATCAGATGAGTTTGGGCGTATCCAGTGTGGTGTGGCAGTAGATTAAAAAATACCTACAGCACCTTGTACTACCAGGTGGCTAATCAGGCCCAACACTGCTTAGCTTCCAAAATCAGATGAGATTGGGCGTATCCAGTGTGGTGTGGCCAAGTGAATCAAGCCAAAGCTGCTGCAGGTGAGACCTGAACTCACAATGCTTACAGTGCTCCACAGATACTGTTTTATAAGCACCATGTGCTGACCAATTGTTATAACATATCTTACTTACAACAGTGAACAAAGCCAGTATTTGGCTGCCACGGCCATGATTCAGATTTGCAGTCTTTAGGATAATATTATAAATAATAGTAAGAGAAGTGAGTGTATATCCATGTTTTAGACATGGCAGGGAAACTGCTTATTAGTAATTGCTGGTGTCTTACTCATGCAGACAGACAATACAAAAAATACAAAGACAGACAACTTGCGCGACTCAGTAAATAGCACTAAGGTGTCTCTATAAATATATATCTGGTCAAGTGCAGTGCATGACAGCAATATTCCCCTTAACACCCCTGCGTCTTCAATGGAGGAGAGATGTAACACAGGAAATTCTGGATACACAACAGGAAAAACAACAAGAAGCATGGTTAATATGTCCCCATGCTCACAGTATAACACAAAGTGCCGACTTATAATTATGTAGGCAGATTTAATAAACATCTTATGTTGCACTCAAACCTGCACATATAACTTGTATCCTGTTTTAACAAAGACTTCATAGCCTATTGTAATACATATGCAGCGCTGCTGTATTCCCTTTATCAATAAGAGTTGAATCATGAGCTTTTATCCAGTGACCCTGACATTTCTGTGTGCAGGGAACATCACTGTGGCAGCAAAGTTACTCACTAGGCTATGGAGCCTGCCTTTTGACTCATTTGTGTGCCCCCCCGTGCTCCGTGTACCCGAAGCGGCATCGAGGGCCGGGGAGCGCGCTGTATAGAGCCGTGGAGCGGCCTATGCATAAAACCATGTGGCCGACGCGGCTCAGAGCGGCGGGGGAGACAGCCTAAACAGCGGCGCTGGAAGCGGCGGCGGACGGCTGAAGGCAGCGGCGGACGGCCACACACACAGTAACCCACACAGTGGGGCGGCAGCGTGAGCTGACCGCCCCGTTCAACATACCTGGACCCTGTGGTGAGGGCTATGACGGGGCTTCTCTGTAAGTTCCGTCCAGCCTTTACTGCAGGTTTTAGTCCTGCATGTGGTAGTGAGGGAGCTCTTTTTAGAGAGGTCCGACACCCACAGCTGCTAAAGCAGCCTTCACTATCCCGGACCCACGCCTATTGGAAGGGGGGAAGGGATGTGGTAAATCATTGAAAAAAGAAAAAACTTAGAAAAAATTCCAATGAAATGTGGACAAACTCCACAAGCCTTCTAACTGTGTTGAGCACAGAAAAAACACTGAGGTACTCAGGGATATGAAGGGGAGGTGTAGTTTCAAAATTAATTTATTCAGTGCCTTCTTCCTGTGGAAGCCGTCCATATCCCAAGAGTACTCCAGTGCCCCCTATGGATGAAAAAGAAAAGGACTCGGTAGGCATGTTTTCCGGTAAAACACAGTGTATTTTACTGGCAATAGACACTGTGCATAGCATACAATGGCTTGGGCCTGGTCACACAGGTACATAACTTAAAATACACTGTGGCCCCAGGATGCCTCGTGCTTATCAGTTATTCTGCCGCAATGACCTGCAGCCATCATCCGCCATGCTCTCCTGGCACAGCCAACGTCCACAGTTCCTGGCACAATGGAACTGCACCCTATTCGCTGGACCCGAACGGTCAGTGCAACCTGCAGTGGGTGTATGGAAGTTTTAAATGCCTCCTGTTCTCAGTTATGGAGCTGATTCCACCAGAATTTGAACAAATCAGGTGAGAGACCACCCCTGTCACCACAATATGTATGTGTATGTATATATATATATATATATATATATATATATACATACATACATACTGCTCAAAAAAATAAAGGGAACACTTAAACAACACATCCTAGATCTGAATGAATGAAATATTCTTATTAAATACTTTGTTATTTACATAGTTGAATGCGCAGGCAACAAAATCACACAAAAATTATCAATGGAAATCAAATTTATTAACCCATAGAGGTCTGGATTTGGAGTCACACTCAAAATTAAAGTGGAAAAACACACTACAGGCTGATCCAAATTTGATGCAATGTCCTTAAAACAAGTCAAAATGAGGCTCAGTAGTGTGTGTGGCCTCCACGTGCCTGTATGACCTCCCTGCAACGCCTGGGCATGCTCCTGATGAGGTGGCGGACGGTCTCCTGAGGGATCTCCTCTCAGACCTGGACTAAAGCATCCGCCAAATCCTGGACAGTCTGTGGTGCAACGTAGCGTTGGTGGATGGAGCGAGACATGATGTCCCAGATGTGCTCAATTGGATTCAGGTCTGGGGAACGGGCGGGCCAGTCCATAGCATCAATGCCTTCGTCTTGCAGGAACTGCTGACACTCTCCAGCCACATAAGGTCTAGCATTGTCTTGCATTGGGAGGAACCCAGGGCCAACCGCACCAGCATATGGTCTCACAAGGGGTCTGAGGATCTCATCTCGGTAGCTAATGGCAGTCAGGCTACCTCTGGCGAGCACATGGAGGGCTGTGCGGCCCCCCCAAAGAAATGCCACCCCACACCATTACTGACCCACTGCCAAACCGGTCACGCTGGAGGATGTTGCAGGCAGCAGAACGTTCTCCTTGGCGTCTCCAGATTCTGTCACATCTGTCACATGTGCTCAGTGAGAACCTGCTTTCATCTGTGAAGAGCACAGGGCTCCAGTGGCGAATTTGCCAATCTTGGTGTTTTCTGGCAAAAGCCAAACGTCCTGCACGGTGTTGGGCTGTAAGCACAACCCCCACCTGTGGACGTCGGGCCCTCATACCACCCTCATGGAGTCTGTTTCTGATCATTTGAGTAGACACATGCACATTTGTGGCTTGCTGGAGGTCATTTTGCAGGGCTCTGGCAGTGCTCCTCTTGTTCCTCCTTGCACAAAGGTGGAGGTAGCGGTCCTGCTGCTGGGTTTTTGCCCTCCTATGGCCTCCTCCACATCTCCTGATGTACTGGCCTGTCTCCTGGTAGCGCCTCCATGCTCTGGACACTACGCTGACAGACACAGCAAACCTTCTTGCCACAGCTCGCATTGATGTGCCATCCTGGATGAGCTGCACTACCTGAGCCACTTGTGTGGGTTGTAGACTCCGTCTCAAGATACCACTAGAGTGAAAGCACCGCCAGCTTTCAAAAGTGACCAAAACATCAGCCATAAAGCATAGGAGCTGAGAAGTGGTCTGTAGTCACCACCTGCAGAACAACTCCTTTATTGGGGGTGTCTTGCTAATTGCCTATAATTTCCACCTGTTGTCTATTCCATTTGCACAACAGCATGTGAAATTGATTGTCAATCAGTGTTGCTTCCTAAGTGGACAGTTTGATTTCACAGAAGTGTGATTGACTTGGAGTTACATTGTGTTGTTTAAGTGTTCCCTTTATTTTTTTTATTTTTTTGAGCAGTGTATATATATAAATATATACACACACACACACACACACACACACACACACACACACACACACACACACACAATAATAGATGCACTGCTGAGTTCGAAATCGCCATTGAGGCCACTTGGTATAAATGTTTTCAGATCATAAATGTATTTCATTTCAGTACGTTTGTGTCCAAATCTTTCTTTCTTCAATGGCTCTCCACTTTCCTGCACAGGGCAGGATCCAACAGGGCACGGATGTAAGACTGGCAGCGATAGCACACAGAGGACTGGCAGGATACAGGAATGCAAGTACACAAAGGCAGGGAACCATGACACAGGAACAGACAGACAGACTGGGAACTGTAATGGGTAAAGCGACCATGTGACAAGCCACTAGATGCAGGAACTAGGGAATATCACCGGAAAGGCGGAACTGACCAGAATCCCTAATTAAAGGGAGACAGACCAATCACAGGAGACATCACGCTGGAGTCAGGAAACGAGGCATTCCAGACAGGTGTGCTGCTGCACATAGCAGCCAGCATTCTAGTTGTTAGGAGACAGCCAGAAATACAAACAGGAATGAGCCGCAGCAGCACACTTTCATTCTCTTTTTGTATGAATGTAAATGTATTATAAAGTACTAATGATATGCCTTTTTATAAATTAGAACTATAATCATAACCTCTTCATAGTAAAAGTTAGCCCTACACCATATAAAAATGTTTAAAGTTTTCCAAAATATTGGTGCGTTCCACTTGGTGGAGTGCACAACCGGAATTGTTGGCCACAGACTTCTGGTATTCGGGACCTGCGGATCAGCGCTATAATTTGCTTAGTATCTCCCAATATGGCTGTGCGCTTTACTTCCTGATCCCGGGAGGTGTGAACTATTGACATGCGAGTATAGGCGTATTCTTTACACCCAGTTCATTTGGTACACTTCCACTGTCTACTTATGGTGGATTTACTTTTACACATGCCTTTATGTATTTTATATTTTTTAATGGTTTGACATATAGCTTTTTTATGTATTGATGTCCATCCCTCACCACCTGTCACAAATAAAAACCGTAATTTACTATTATGGATCCTTTTCTCTCCTTTGTTTCATATAGAAATCGGGATTGTAGGAGTATAAGGAGACCGGAAATTACTATGTGAAGGTGGAAGTAGATGATGTTCAACATTTCCCGGAAATACAGATCTTAGGCCCTCATTCCGAGTTGTTCGCTCGCTAGCTGCTTTTAGCAGCATTGCACACGCTAAGCCGCCGCCCTCTGGGACTGTATCTTAGCTTAGCAGAATTGCGAACGAAAGATTAGCAAAATTGCGAATAGAAATTTCTTAGCAGTTTCTGAGTAGCTCGACACTTACTCTGCCACTGCGATCAGTTCAGTCAGTTTCGTTCCTGGTTTGACGTCACAAACACACCCAGCGTTTGCCCAGGTACTCCCCCGTTTCTCCAGCCACTCCCGCGTTTTTCCCAGAAACGGCAGCGTTTTTTCACACACACCCATAAAACGGCCAGTTTCTGCCCAGAAACACCCACTTCCTGTCAATCACACTCCGATCACCAGAACGAAGAAAAATCCTCGTAATGCCATGAGTAAAATACCTAACTTTTGAGTAAAATAACTAAGCGCATGCGCTCTGCGAACATTGCGCATGCGCAGTAAGCGACTAATCGCAATACAGCGAAATTCGGCAACGAGCGAACAACTCGGAATGAGGGCCTTAGTTAATAAGATTATAAGGATACACGGCTATTGGGGTGGTCGACCTCATGTTTGATTCTGTCCTCTTTGTTACGCCTGAATGGCTGTTAAATCTGCCTCAACTATTTTATTTTTCACAGAGACAAACGTATGACCCATGCTGCTTGTTCCGAATGCTGGGAGAATATTATCACAGGGATTTCTATCTCCCAACACAAATATAGCAACCTCATTAACAGTGAGATGCTAGTGACACTCCTGAAGGTGACGAGGAGGAGAGATGGCATACAGGAGTCAAAAAAGTAGTTTTAATTAACAAACCTATTTCAAAACCGACAGAGCCATGTCTCAGTTCCTAGTGTCATTTGCATTTGGCGTGCAGTTGTGTGTGGGATTTCTCTCTCAAGAGCCTGTTACAAATCAAATAGTGTCTGATTGAGTCTTAGGCAGTGCTGCTGTACTGGTGAATGAGGGCTTCACTCTAATGACTTTCAGCTCGAACATAATTAAAGCCTCTTTCTTGTTCGTGACTAAAAAAATAAAATAATACATTTCAGTAATGACTGGAGAGGTTATATTTAATTTAATCCTCTGTCATTAATTAGATTTTATTTGTATGTAAAGCCACATAGTATTAATATGTTGGTCTCAGTGGCTGAAGGAGATTCCTGCACATGGTTTCCAATATAGCTACATTATTTCAAGTTCCCATGATTCTACAAATCATTACTATTTATATACAGACAGCAATAATTATGTGTGGGGACCAAGGAATCATCTATGTAAAGTCCTATTGCCTAAGCCAATCCTTCTGTGAAAGGTTCACAAGTACGTGGGGTTGTTCCTAGATTAGTGACAACTTTAATAATGTAAAATGGACAACATTCATATGGGCTCATTAATCAATCAGTGATAAATTTCATTGTGAGTGATAAACTGCACCAGCCAATCAGCTCCCAACAGCCATGTTACAGACTGTGTTTTAAAAATGACAGTTAGGAGCTGATTGTCTGGTGCAATTTATCACTCACAGTGAAATGTATCACTCGTTGATAAATGAGCCTAATAATGTTTAAAACACTGCACTGCAATCCTTAAATTAGACTTAACTATAGGCCTAATTCAGACCTGATCGCTGCTGTGCGTTTTCGCACTGCAGTCGATCAGGTCTGAACTGGGCATGCGCTGGCACCGGTGTGACGGCGCATGCCAGACAGCCGACAGCCGTCTCAGCCCTGGGATCGCCTCTGCCCAGAGGCGGTCGCTGGGCGGGCCGGCGGCATTTGGCCCGTGTTTTAGGGGCGTGACCCGGGCAACGCAAGCATGCCCGAATCGTGCAGGGGGGCAGGACGCGGCGGCTGCGTGATGTCACACACAGCCGCTGTGACCCGGGAAGAGATGAGAAACTCCCTGCCAGCGCGCAGGAGCTGTGCTGGTAAGGAGCTACTCTTCAAGTATAAAAGCATTGTCGTGCAATGCTTTTGAACTTGTGCGGCGGGGCAGGGCCTGACATGCGGGGTGGACTAGCCCTGTGCTGGGCGTCCCTCCGCATGTCAGAGAAGCTGATCGTAGATGTGCTAAATTTAGCACATCTACGATCAGGTCTGAATTAGGCCCTATAATACTATACTGTAGTTCCCTTTCAATGTTTTCCATCATTCTTCCTTTTACCTGGGATAGCACTCTCAATTTAATAAAAAAAATAAGATTTTAAACCTACTGGTAAATCTTTTTCTCCTGGTCCGTAGAGGATGCTGGGGACTCCGTAAGGACCATGGGGATAGACGGGCTCCGCAGGAGACATGGGCACTAAGAAAGAACTTTAGGTATGGGTGTGCACTGGCTCCTCCCTCTATGCCCCTCCTCCAGACCTCAGTTAGAGAAACTGTGCCCAGAGGAGACGGACAGTACGAGGAAAGGATTTTAGTTAATCTAAGGGCAAGATTCATACCAGCCCACACCATTCACACCGTATAACTTGGGATATACCAACCAGTTAACAGTACGAAACAACACAGCATCAGTCCGAGACTGAGGAACACTGTAACATAACCCTTATGTAAGCAAAACTATATACAAGTCTTGCAGAAGTAGTCCGCACTTGGGACGGGCGCCCAGCATCCTCTACGGACTACGAGAAAAAGATTTACCGGTAGGTTTAAAATCTTATTTTCTCTTACGTCCTAGAGGATGCTGGGGACTCCGTAAGGACCATGGGGATTATACCAAAGCTCCCAAAAGGGCGGGAGAGTGCGGATGACTCTGCAGCACCGATTGAGCAAACATGAGGTCCTCCTCAGCCAGGGTATCAAACTTGTAGAATTTTGCAAAAGTGTTTGAACCCGACCAAGTAGCAGCACGGCACAGCTGTAATGCCGAGACCCCTCGGGCAGCCGCCCAAGAAGAGCCCACTTTCCTGGTGGAATGGGCCTTTATTGATTTTGGTAACGGCAATCCAGCCGTAGAATGAGCCTGCTGAATCGTATTACAGATCCAGCGAGCAATAGTCTGCTTGGAAGCAGGAGCGCCAACCTTGTTGGCTGCATACAGGATAAACAGTGCTTCTGGTTTCCTGACCCTAGCCGTTCTGGCCACGTAAATTTTCAAAGCCCTGACTACATCAAGGGACTCGGAATCCTCCAAGTCTCGCGTAGCCACAGGCACCACAATAGGTTGGTTCATATGAAAAGACGAAACCACCTTTGGCAAGAATTGAGGACGGGTCCGCAATTCCGCTATATCCATATGGAAAACTAAATAGGGGCTTTTATGAGACAAAGCCGCCAACTCCAACACTCACCTAGCCGAAGCCAAGGCTAACAACATGACCACTTTCCAAGTGAGATATTTTAACTCCACCGTTTTAAGTGGTTCAAACCAGTGTGACTTAAGGAAACTCAACACCACGTTCAGGTCCCAAGGTGCCACTGGAGGTACAAAAGGAGGCTGAATATGCAGCACTCCCTTCACAAAAGTCTGTACTTCTGGGAGCGAAGCCAATTCCTTCTGAAAGAAAATGGATAGGGCCGAAATCTGAACCTTTATGGAGCCTAATTTTAGGCCCAAATTCACTCCAGTCTGTAGGAAGTGAAGGAAACGGCCCAGATGGAATTCTTCCGTAGGAGCATTCCTGGCCTCACACCAAGAAACATACTTCCGCCATATACGGTGATAATGTTTTGCTGTCACGTCCTTCCTAGCCTTTATCAGAGTAGGAATGACCTCATCCGGAATGCCCTTTTCTGCTAGGATCCGGCGTTCAACCGCCATGCTGTCAAACGCAGCCGCGGTAAGTCTTGGAACAGACAGGGCCCCTGTTGTAACAGGTCCTGTCTTAGAGGAAGAGGCCACGGATCTTCTGTGAGCATTTCCTGCAGATCCGGATACCAGGCACTTTGTGGCCAATCCGGAACAATGAGAATTGTCTGTACTCCTCTTTTTCTTATTATTCTCAACACCTTGGGGATGAGAGGAAGAGGAGGAAACACAAAGACCGACTGGAATACCCACGGTGTCACGAGGGTGTCCACTGTCACCGCCTGAGGGTCTCTTGACCTGGCGCAATACCTCTGTAGTTTTTTGTTGAGGCGGGACGCCATCATGTCTATCTGGGGCAGTCCCCACTGACTTGCAATCTGTGCGAAGACTTCCTGATGAAGTCCCCACTCTCCTGGATGTAGATCGTGTCTGCTGAGGAAGTCTGCTTCCCAGTTGTCCACTCCCGGAATGAACACTGCTGACAGTGCGCTTACATGATTTTCCGCCCAGCGAAGAATCCTGGTGGCTTCCGCCATTGCCACTCTGCTCCTTGTGCCGCCTTGGCGGTTTACATGAGCCACTGCGGTGATGTTGTCTGACTGAATCAGAACCGGTAGGTCGCGAAGCCAAGTCTCCGCTTGACGAAGGGCGTTGTATATGGCCCTTAGCTCCAGGACGTTGATGTGAAGACAAGTCTCCTGGCTTGACCAAAGACCTTGGAAGTTTCTTTCCTGTGTGACTGCTCCCCAACCTCGGAGGCTCGCGTCCGTGGTTACCAGAATCCAGTCCTGAATGGCGAACCTGCGACCCTCTAGAAGGTGAGCACTCTGTAGCCACCACAGGAGAGACACCCTTGCCCTGGGGGACAGGGTGATCAACTGATGAATCTGTAGATGTGACCCGGACCACTTGTCCAGTAGGTCCCATTGGAAGGTCCTCGTATGGAACCTGCCAAAGGGAATGGCCTCGTAAGATGCCACCATCTTCCCCAGGACTCGAGTGCGGTGATGCACTGACACCTGTTTTGGCTTCAATAGGTCCCTGACCAGAGTCATGAGTTCCTTGGCCTTTTCTATTGGAAGATAAACCCTTTTCTGGTCCATATCCAGAATCATGCCTAAGAAGGTCAAACGAGACGTAGGAACTAACTGTGACTTCGGGATATTGAGAATCCAGCCGTGTTGTTGTAACACCTTTAGTGAAAGTAACACGCTGTTCAACAACTGCTCTCGTGATCTCGCTTTTATGAGTAGATCGTCCAAGTACGGGATAATTGTGACACCCTACTTGCGCAGGAGCACCATCATTTCCGCCATTACCTTGGTGAAAATCCTCGGGCCGTGGAAAGCCCAAAAGGCAACATCTGAAATTGGTAATGACAATCCTGTACCGCAAATCTCAGGTACGCCTGATGAGGTGGATATATGGGAACATGAAGGTATGCATCCTTTATGTCCAGGGATACCATAAAATCCCCCCCTTCTAGGCTGGCGATGACCGCTCTGAGCGATTCCATCTTGAACTTGAACCTTTTCAAGTATAGGTTCAAGGATTTTTAATTTAAAATGGGTCTGACCGAACCGTCCGGTTTCGGGACTACAAATAGGGTTGAGTAATACCCACTGCCTTGTTGAAGCAGGGGAACTTTGACCACCACCTGTTGAAGACACGATTTGTGAATTGCATTTAAAACTATCTCCCTTTCTGGGGGAGAAGCTGGTAGGGCCGATTTGAAAAACCGGCGAGGAGGCACCTCTTCGAATTCCAGCTTGTAACCCTGGTAAACAATTTCTATTGCCCAGGGATCCACCTGTGAGTGAATCCAGATGTGGCTGAAAAGTCGAAGACGTGCCCCCACTGGGACGGACTCCCTCAGCGGAGCCCCAGCGTCATGCGGTGGATTTTGTAGAGGCCGGGGAGGACTTCTGCTCCTGGGAACTAGCTGTGGTTGGCAGCTTTTTTCCTCTGCCCTTACCTCTGGCAAGAAAGGACGCACCTCGTACTTTCTTGTTTCTTTGTGATCGAAAGGACTGCATTTTGTAATGTGGTGCTTTCTTAGGCTGTGAGGGAATATAAGGCAAAAAATTTGATTTACCTGCCGTAGCTGTGGAGACCAGGTCAGAGAGACCTTCCCCAAACAATTCCTCACCCTTGTAAGGTAAAACCTCCATATGCCTCATTGAGTCGGCATCACCTGTCCATTGCCGGGTCCATAGGACTCGTCTAGCAGAAATCGACATAGCATTGACTCTAGAACCCAGTAGGCCAATGTCTCTTTGAGCATCCCTTATATATAAGACAGCATCTTTAATATGACCCAGGGTCAATAAAATGGTATCCTTATGCAGGGTATCCAATTCCGCCGATAAGGTATCTGTCCACGCTGCTACAGCGCTACAAACCCAAGCCGACGCTATCGCCGGTCTGAGTAAGGTACCAGAGTGTGTGTAAATGGACTTTAAGGTAGCCTCCTGCTTGCGATCAGCAGGATCCCTTAGGGTAGCCGTATCTTGGGATGGCAGTGCTACCTTCTTGGATAAGCGTGTCAACGCTTTGTCTACCCTTGGGGAGGATTCCCACCGCATCCTGTCCTTAGCCGGGAAAGGATACGCCATAAGAATCCTTTTGGGAATCTGCAGTTTCCTATCTGGAGATTCCCACGCCTTTTCAAACAACTCGTTCAGCTCATGAGAAGGGGTAAAGGTTACCTCAGGTTTCTTTTCCTTATACATGTGTACCCTCGTGTCAGGGACAGGGGGTTCCTCTGTGATATGTAAAACATCCTTTATTGCAATGATCATATATTGAATACTTTTAGCCAATTTTGGCTGTAACTTTGCATCATCGTAGTCGACACTGGAGTCAGAATCCGTGTTGGTATTAGTGTCTACTATTTGGGATAGTTGGCGCTTTTGAGACCCCGAGGGTCCCTGCGACATAGGGGCAGGCAGGGCCTGACTCTCTGCATAATTCCTGGACTCAGCTTTGTCCAATCTTTTGTGCAATAAATTCACATTAGCACTTAAAACATTCCACATATCCATCCAGTCAGGTGTCGGTGTTGCCGACGGAGACACCACATTCATTTGCTCCACCTCTTCGCTAGGAAAGCCTTCTACCTCAGACATGCTGACACACGCGTACCGACACACCACACACTCAGGGAAACCTCTTATCTGAAGACAGTTCCCCCACAAGGCCCTTTGGAGAGACAGAGAGAGAGTATGCCAGCACACACCCAGCGCTAATGACCCAGGAAAAAACACACTATATGTTTACCCAGGTAGCGCTGTAATTATATATTTGCGCCAAATTATGTGCCCCCCCCCCCTTTTTTTAAAACCCTCTTTCACCGTGGTAAGCAGGGGAGAGTCCGGGGAGTTTCCTCTCAGCGGTGTGCTGTGGAGAAAATGGCGCTGGTGAGTGCTGAGAAACAAGCTCCGCCCCCTCAGCGGAGGGCTCCGGTCCCGCTGAAAAATTAAAAAACTGGCGGGGGATCTCTTTAATATACAGTGCCCAGCCTGTATATATGCTTATTGCCAGATTTGGAGGTTCTTATTGCTGCCCAGGGCGCCCCCCCTGCGCCCTGCACCCTTACAGTGACTGCTGTGTGTGTGCTGTGTGGGAGCAATGGCGCACAGCGTTACCGCTGTGCGTTACCTCTATGAAGATCTGAAGTCTTCTGCCGCCTCTAAAGTCTTCTTTCTTCACATACTCACCCGGCTTCTATCTTCCGGCTCTGCGAGGAGGACGGCGACGCGGCTCTGGGACGAACGGCGAGGGTGAGACCTGCGTTCCATTCCCTCTGGAGCTAATGGTGTCCAGTAGCCTAAGAAACAGAGCCTAACATTAAAGTAGGTCTGTTTCTCTCCCCTCAGTCCCTCGATGCAGGGAGTCTGTTGCCAGCAGGCTCCCTGAAAATAAAAAACCTAACAAAATACTTTCTTTCCAGGAAACTCAGGAGAGCTTCCTGTAATGCACCCAGTCTCCTCTGGGTACAGTAGTAAACTGAGGTCTGGAGGAGGGGCATAGAGGGAGGAGCCAGTGCACACCCATACCTAAAGTTCTTTCTTAGTGCCCATGTCTCCTGCGGAGCCCGTCTATCCCCATGGTACTTACGGAGTCCCCAGCATCCTCTAGGACGTAAGAGAAAATGTATTATGTACATTGGAATCAGTGTAGCATTACAAGTTCACGGAAAATAGTGCAGGAAAATGACACCCGCACAGGCCAGGCATACACAGCTGCTTTCAATAACAGCTTTATTTCATTCATCCTTGACTTTATTATCTGTTAGCGTTTGCTTTGTTCTCAATGTTGATGCCATTTGTTCTTTTACCAGTCTGCACAAACTACGTTTTTACTCTTCCATTAATAGAATATAAAGGACAGTATTTTTATTTAGCAAGATCAATGATTACAAATGTACGATAAATACTTGGAAGCTCCAAAAATACACCCTGTCAGATTGAATTTAGAACGCAGTGGCAGATATTTTTTTTTTTATGAAACAATACATCTTTTTAGAATTTATGGTGGGATGTATTAACCCCAAACATGGGGTCAAACTTGTGAAAACTGCCATTTCTGGAGATTTGTCCAATTCCCATATGCATTAAAGTGAAAGACTGTGATGGGGCTGAGATTTGCCTATATGCACCAAGGTATAGGAAAGCTAACCTGTGCAAAACTTGTGCACTATAGGCAACACCTATATATAGCATTACCTACATAAGCCCCTAGAGAGGGATCCGACGTCCGAGCATGAGCAATACGACTCCCGGATTATAAACACTGAAGTCCTCTCTTCACAAATGGACAGCTATTATTGGAAGAGCTGTCACTTGCATAACTATTAATGCATACGGTGTTAATAAACAATGGCATGTATGCAATAGGGGGTGGAAAACAATGCAATACATTATACATTCCACCCATAGCCTTATCAACAGCAATACACTGTATCACAGTGTATTGCTGTAGTACATCTGTTAGAAAAAGTTAAATATCAGAGTAAATTATATTGCCTGTGTGAAGCTATAAAAGTCTGTTTTTACATTAAAAATAATATTTGATTTGCTTGCATCTGATCCACAGGGTCTATGACAAAATATTGCAACAATGAAGCCACTAGATGGCACGTTTAATATCACAAGCCTCTGCTCATTATTTACACAATCAGATTCTAGGCTGGGTTGAAAGGATCACATGACACTGCCTAGTGATCACAATTATGCTGCAGCATCTTTTGAATTAACTTTATTTATTCAGTACTTTAGTTTTCTTCTCAGCACAAACAATGTTCTTTCTACTCGTAAATATGTGCAACAGGGCACAACTAATTCACTGTGTCTCCCAATGAAGAAGCTGTAGGCCTAGATTCTGAGTCACGGAAATATAAAAGTGTGTGAGTTCTGGCGCAAAAGCTAGCTGCCCAATCCTACCTTCCTGTGATCTGCCCAAATCCAGATCACAAAGGGTTAACAAGTGAAAAAAATATGGCGGGTGGGAGGAAGATCAAAGGCGCTGCTATACACGTAACGAATATAAATAAAGAAAAAATTGTAGGATATACTTGCAAAGAACTGGGTGGTTCCTCGTTAATCTTTTTCTACAGATCCAATGATTACCAGATGTTTACATGCAAAAAAACAAAAATGGACAACAAATGTATAGTAATGTCTATAATGAGTTCAATTTTTGGTGTGTTCTCCTTTGAAATAGAGCCCTGGTAATGTGGAGGTTACTCTTGATAGGAGATAAGGAAAGTTTCTCACCACCGCTTCACAAACATAGGTACACGTACCAAAACTCACATAGAGTTAAATATCACCATACATATAGGGGTATCTTTTTTTACTTCTAATTATAACGCATGGAATAAGATCCGTACAACGAAAACGTACCACACTCACGTTTTCAACAGGTGGTATTCCACACGTAACAGTTTCTTTGAATAGATGAGTGACTCTTCTCTTCCAAAAAGATTCAATTTATTGTAGCGTGATACAATTTAAAAAATAATATAAATAAAATCTCCTTAATCCATTACAAAAAAATCCAGGATAGAGCAAAATGTGGGTCAGAATGGAAATATGACAAAACACAAGTGAATTCCGGACTTACACTTGTGAACACAAATGCTGCATATTACCTTGGATTGATGTGGATGTGGGAGAATTAAAAAGCACTGTCTGACCCACCTTGAAAAAGACCTCGTGTCGAAACGGCGTTGGTGATATCAGACAGTGCTTTTTAATTCTCCCACATCCACATCAATCCAAGGTAATATGCAGCATTTGTGTTCACAAGTGTAAGTCCGGAATTCACTTGTGTTTTGTCATATTTCCATTCTGACCCACATTTTGCTCTATCCTGGATTTTTTTGTAATGGATTAAGGAGATTTTATTTATATTATTTTTTAAATTGTATCACGCTACAATAAATTGAATCTTTTTGGAAGAGAAGAGTCACTCATCTATTCAAAGAAACTGTTACGTGTGGAATACCACCTGTTGAAAACGTGAGTGTGGTACGTTTTCGTTGTACGGATCT
The DNA here is from genome assembly GCF_028390025.1 of Pseudophryne corroboree. Classification (NCBI taxonomy): domain Eukaryota; kingdom Metazoa; phylum Chordata; class Amphibia; order Anura; family Myobatrachidae; genus Pseudophryne; species Pseudophryne corroboree. Next base: position 476,318,850 of record NC_086446.1, read on the forward strand.
TATTCCATGCGTTATAATTAGAAGTAAAAAAAGATACCCCTATATGTATGGTGATATTTAACTCTATGTGAGTTTTGGTACGTGTACCTATGTTTGTGAAGCGGTGGTGAGAAACTTTCCTTATCTCCTATCAAGAGTAACCTCCACATTACCAGGGCTCTATTTCAAAGGAGAACACACCAAAAATTGAACTCATTATAGACATTACTATACATTTGTTGTCCATTTTTGTTTTTTTGCATGTAAACATCTGGTAATCATTGGATCTGTAGAAAAAGATTAACGAGGAACCACCCAGTTCTTTGCAAGTATATCCTACAATTTTTTCTTTATTTATATTCGTTACGTGTATAGCAGCGCCTTTGATCTTCCTCCCACCCGCCATATTTTTTTCACTAGATTCTGAGTCACTTCTATGTGTCTGGAAAGATGTTTTTTTTTTATTCAACGTAGAAATACAATGCAGTGTCTGCATCCAGCTATCTTTTTATATTACTAGAATGTTGCCCAAAAAATGAACACACAAAAATTCGACAACGCAGAGTCAAACTTCTTCTAAACATATCAGCAAAATGGAATGGAGAGTGGATTAACGGGATGTTCTGACATAAGCAAAGTTCAAGAAAGTTATACGGATTCAGTATGGGATCCCAACGGTCTGGATCCCACCGGTCACAAGACTGACGCCGGAATCCCGACAGACAGGATCCCAACGGTGAGCGCGACATGACCCCTCGCGGGCTCACTGCGTTCTTAACGCTTAGGGCCCGGTGATGAGCTTTGCTCACCACACTAATTTATTCCCCATGGCGTGAACCACCCTACCGAGTGGGGATTCTGGGCCCCCGGTCGGGATTCCGATCGCCGGGATTCCCTTGGCTGTCTGGATTCCGGCGTCGGTATCCTGACCGCCGGATCCCGACAGCTGGGAAACTAACTGCTTCCCAGATATACTGATATTTTTATGCCTATGGGCCAGCAGACATGAATAAAGCAATGTTTGTGTATATAATCTATGTGTTACTTGGTGATATAAGGTGCATACACACTGGCTGATATATCAACCATTCAAATGAACGGCCGATATATCGCTGGGTCGTCGGCCAGTGTGTACCAAATATATGTCTGAACGCTAAAAATATATTGGCACATCATGCTGTGTGTATGGGTGGTCAGCCAACCACCCGTACACTTGCTGCACAAGCCGGTGGTGATTGGCAACACAACTGGGCGGGCACTTGTAAATGACTGGCCAGTTTGTGACGTCAGCGCAGAACACAATGCCTGATCTGTCTGTAGATATATCTGCAGATCAATTGATCTACAGATATATCTAGAAGTGTGTACCCAGCATTAAGGACAATGAGCCTAATTCAGACCTGGTCGCACGCAGGCTATTTTTTGCACTGCTGCGACCAGGTAATCGCAGCCCAGAGGGGAGGGGGTTTGAGCTGTGCAGGGCTGCAAACGCTTGTGCAGAGAGCTGCACAAACAAAAAGTTTGTGCAGTCTCTGCATGGCTCAAGACTTACCCGCTGCGATGATCCTTGCTGGAGCCGACGTCAGGATCCCTCCCTGGAAACGACCGGGCATGCCTGTGTTTTCCTCGACACTCCTAGAAAACGGTGAGTTGACACCCCCTGGACGGCCTCTTCCTGTCATTTTTCTTGCGTTCGTTGCTGCAAACGCTTTCTTTCATTGTTCTCATCGCTGCCCGGTGACAGCCAGCGACGCGCCTGCGCACTGCGGCCCCCACACATGTGCTGTTCAGACCCGCTCGCACAGCTGCAAATAACTGCAGCGTGCGATCTGGTCTGAATGACCCCCAATGATAAGTTCTCATGTTTTTGTGAGTCAGTGTAGAGACTGGCCAGAAAGGAAGACTTTGACAAAGTTGGCCGGCTTGACAAATTATTGCAATATTTTGTAACAAACATTCCCTGAATTTAAATGAGGTACAGTTTCGAGTATAACTAGGTGACTGAAGAGCATGTATGATTCTTTAATTTAAATGGTGTGGCCACATAACCCAGGCACCACAGACAGTTGAGTGCTGTGGATTAAAGCCTATTGTACGTTTGTGTATATACAGTGTGTGTGTGTGTGTGTGTGTGTGTGTGTGTGTGTGTGTGTGTGTGTGTGTGTGTGTGTGTGTAATCATATCTTTTGCACCTAGTGTACGACAGGTGAAATTACACATTGATGATTATGATTTGTCTCGTAAGTATTGTATGTCAAATTTGTTTGCAGATCTGAATAAGCCATGTTGTATTTTCTGTCTCGTTTGTATACAGCGTCAGAAACAATCTTTCTTATTACACTACTAGAGTATTACTGAGTTTGTCTCTTATTTGTATACAGTATCAAGAGTTGTATTTCTCTTTACACTAGCAAAATGATAGCTCAATTTGTATCATCCTGCTCATTTATATACATTGTCAGGAGTCCTCTTTAGTTTTCTACTTCTAAAATGCCTGTTTAGTCTGTCTTCATCTACTCATTTACATACAGTGGCAGGAGCTGACATTTCACACTACAAAAATGACTGCTAACTCTGTCTCCTTCCTCTCATTTATAGATAATTTGGGATGTCCATCGAAGTGGTCACCAATTATGGCATGACATTATCAACAGGAAACCAGCAATGATTTTAACCATCAATGGGCATTCTTGCTCTATGACTCACTCAGTGGGCCAATCAGGGAAGGGGTACATGGTGTGAGCGGCGCGATATGGAGGGATGGGGCTAAGCAGTGGTTCAATAAAGAAGGGGATGGGACAAAGTGTGCACCAGAGTGCAGTGGCATATTTTTCCTGTCATACTAACATTTAAACCAGAGTTTGGACTGTATAAAGTATATGAAAAATACAAAGAATTTAAATAGCTTCTTTGTATTATTCTAATGATTTTTATGGTCAAAACTCTATAGTAAAAAGTCTATGGCAGGTGAGGTAGTGCCTCCCCTGCCTACCTTTTTTGCACATCTCTGGTCAAAACTCACCACATTTCCTGCTGCACCTTTGTATACTGCCCAGATGTACCCTTTGGCTCATATCTTGTGTGTAAATCTGGCTCTTGTACTCGCCAGTGCCTCCTCAGCCATTTACCTCACTGCACATCCCTGCCAGAGTGCCATGCTACCTGAGTCAGGAAGGAAAGAAAAAAAAATTGCTGCCTCTCTGCCATCTATGGAGGAGAACCATCATATTGCCTCCAATGATAAAAATCCATTGACCATCTGGAGCAGGTCAACAGTGATGAGTGACCATCCCTTCAGAGAATGTCAGTAACCCGTGGGTATAACTAGCAACAAAAGAATTATAACTACACAAATAAATTTTTCTGGAGTGTCTATCTAGAATGTAATATAGATTTAAGTTCACCACATATAGGAATTTTGTAGGAGTTCCACCCTTGGGACCCCAAATTTGACCTGATAATTGATGAAAAGACCTGCAGAAGACAAAAAAAAGGACTCCAAGGTATAGCAGATTGAAATTTCTAAGGACATCGCAGGGGATTTGCCATACACACAGTTAAGCCCTGAGTCTCAGGTGATAGTGAAGGTTCAAGGCTGGAACCCTCATCTAATTACTACATAAGCAGAGCCGACCTTAGGCATAGGCAAACTAGGCAAATGCCTAGGGCATTTGGTATGCTTAGGGGCACCAGCAGCTTCTGCTGATTAAAATGATATGCAGCATGCCTATATTCTGTGTGTATTCCTGGAAATCACTGTAATGTAGTATTTCATATGCAGATACAGCCGCAGTCGCACACAGAATATAGGCATGCTGCATATCATTTTAATCAGCAGAAGTTGATTGTGCATCCTAGCCACATAGTAATGCAAATAAGATGAATTTTCATAAACAAAAGACGCCCGACGTTAGCAGAGCTGCCAGCTGACTCATGCCAGGCATCTCTTGCAGAACTAGCGGCGGTGCTAGGGAGCACCAGCCAAAATCTTGCCTAGGGCATCATATTGGTTAGGGCCGGCTCTGTACATAAGCCTGACTCAAAAAGAGTGACATTTTGTAAAAAAAGACAACGCCTATCTGAATGAAAACATTTTTATGTAATCTGATAATCTAATGGTGCAGGTTATGGAATACCCGGACACATCCCACATCTAGGGCCAGATTCTGAGGTGGGAGTAAAGCAAAAAATATTAAGTACTGTAATACCCCTTTCCCATCTCCGCTTCAACTCAAGTTATTGCTAAATAACCCCCGCCCCCTCCCCCCCGGGAATCCAACCCGGATAGCGACCTGGGTTGGACACTGGAGGACCCGGGTTACAGGCACTGTGAACGGGTAACCCAGGTCATCCGACTCGGTTCCCGTTAACAGTGTATGGAGAGCCAGCTCACCGGCAGTTGGAGGTGACATAATCTCCAAGCATCAGCAAAGGAGAAGACCCGGCAATAACTGCGGGTCCAGCCTGCGATGTGAACAGGTTTCAAGGATATGTGACACAGCTTGAAACCTGTATTCAGTGACCTTGCCTGGACCCGTTAATTTGGTGGTAAACGGGTATAACTGTGCACCTGGACACACCATGTTGCACTGAAAGTGGTGCAAATATATTTATTTATTAGGGTAAATAATGGCACTTTTGCATGTACTATATTGTCCCAGTGATTAATTATTGATTTCTACATAATCCACAAACACTGGGCAGCTTTATTTTTACACAGCAATTTACATTGGAGTTTGCCCCTCTCAAGTTTAAATGTTTCTGCACATTTTAAATCTATCCCACCTGCAGTGCAACATAGTTTTGCCGAAGTGCAAAGTTACTTGCTCTTTTTTGCTTTACTCCCACCGCAGGATCAAGCCCCTAGTGTTTTATCACTGAACAGTAATGCCAGGCTAAAGAGTCCAAAGAAAAACACATGACATTAAGAGTAAGAGTTGAGATTAAAATATATTTCAGCATATAAAAGTGTTTTATTTTGGTCATCAGATGATTCAGTGCTTAAAATTCATGCCGCATACACAAGACACAAGTTCCTCAGGAATTCCCAAAACAAAGCTCTGTATTGTGTTAATGGTGGGAAGACGGTGTGCCAGTTTTCTCCCATGCAGAATACGGTAATGAAATTCAGGAATAAGAATAATGTAATGTGTGTTTTATAACTGTAATTTGCTGCATACTGCAAAACAGTCTATAATTTATTTCATAATGATATTAACTGGAGAAAAAGCTAATAAATATAAACTATAATGCACAGACTACTATATTGTCCCAGTGATTAATTATTGCATTTCTACAGAAGCCAGCCACTGGCCAAAATGTGCTGATCCTGCAATGGCAATATGTGCAAGATATTTTTGTTAATTAGGTGACTGCAGGGCAAATTGTCCGAGGCATTATACATGTCTTGCTGACAGATTCTGACATAACTGTTACCAGTCATAGGGCCATATGCAATTGCGGTCGAATTGCCGTAAATGTCGAAAAATGGGGCATTTTCGACACAAAAAAAATGATTCGACAATGCAATACAGTACTTTTTGACAAAAAAACGGCTGTTTCAGATTCGACTTTTTGCAATTCGACAGTTGTCAAATTTGACATGTCTGCAATGGTAAAAATGCGGCTTTTCGACAAAAGTATATTCAATTGAATAATGTCGATTCGACAACAGTGCTTTTCGACAGACATTTCGTCAATTTCAGTCCGCCTCATTTTGCTGGCGAGATCTAATAAAAAAATTTAAAAACATTTTATTTGGTGTTTTTTTTATTGCTAATAGCATATCTATTTATATTAGAAGGGATTATCTACTTGGTTTGTCTATTTAGGAGCCACAAGTATTATTTAATATATTTTTTAAAAGAATATTATTATTTTTTACTGAATAAATAATATGGAGAGATCAGAGCATGTTTTTCAGTGGGAAGGGGTGGGAATGGGTTAAAAATCCTGAAAAAAAATGCGTGGGGTCCCCCCTCCTAAGCATAACCAGCCTCGGGCTCTTTGAGCTGGTCCTGGTTGTAAAAATACGGGGGGGGGGGGAAATGACAGGGGTTCCCCCGTATTTTAACAACCAGCACCGGGCTCTGCTTCCGGTCCTGGTGCAAAAATACGGGGGACAAAAGACGTAGGGGTCCCCCGTATTTTTCACACCAGCACCGGGCTCCACTAGCTGGAGAGATAATGCCACAGCCGGGGGACACTTTTATACCGGTCCCTGCGGCCATGGCATTAAATCCCCAACTAGTCACCCCTGGCCGGGGTACCCTGGAGGAATGGGGACCCCTTAAATCAAGGGGTCCCCTCCTCCAGCCACCCAGGGGCCAGGGGTGAAGCCCGAGGCTGTCCCCCCCATCCAAGGGGATGGATTCTACTGGTGAAGAGGACCGACACTGTGTCAACATACAGTAGGTAAGTATGTGTGTGTCGGTGTGCATGTATGTAATAAAGTTATACTTTCAAGGTGTGTGTGTACTGTTTTTATTTGGGTATTTTTTTTGCAGTAGAACTACAGGTAACAGCGGGCCCGTTTCCCCCCCCGCATGCTGGTACTTGTGGTTCTCCAAGTACCAGCTTGCAGGGGAGGCTTGCTGGGACTTGTAGTTCTGCTACAAAAAAACAATATTCTTTATTTTGACACTTAGCTATCATCCTCCGATCCGCCGCCCTTGGATGGGGGGGACAGCCTCGGGCTTCACCCCTGGCCCTTGGGTGGCTGGAGGGGGGGACCACTCCTCCAGGGTACCCCGGCCAGGGGGACTAGTTGGGGATTTAATGCCACGGCCGCAGGGACCGGTATAAAAGTGTCCCCCGGCTGTGGCATTATCTCTCCAGCTAGTGGAGCCCGGTGCTGGTGTGAAAAATACGGGGGACCCCTACGTTTTTTGTCCCCCATATTTTTTGCACCTGGACCGGATGCAGAGCCCGGTGCTGGTTGTTAAAATACGGGGGATCCCCTGTCATTTTTCCCCCCATATTTTTACAACCAGGACCAGCTCAAAGAGCCCGAGGCTGGTTATGCTTAGGAGGGGGGACCCCACGCATTTTTTTTCTGGGTTTTTTAAACACTTTTGTGCCGTCCATGAAGTCGAATCCAGGACGCACACTATCGTCAATTGGTCCGTTTTTCGACAGCGGGACTGTCGAATCCGTTTTATATTGAATATGTCGAATTCGGGTCCCGGCGGGAGGGTGTCTGACTGTCGAACTGTGTCGAATTAAAAAATGGTCGAATTCCAGCCGGAATTCGACCGCAATTGCATATACCCCTTAACCTAATAACACCACACAGGACAATACAGCAGACTAAAGACCTAATTCAACATGTCTCTGCTTGATTGACAGGCAGAGACATTCGCAGGGCGGGAGAGGGCGTTTTGAGGGAGGCGTTGGGGGGACACGGTCCGGACAACGCAGGGGTGGACCGCGGCAGCTGCGTGACATCACACCCAAAAGATGGCGTGTTGCAGTCTGCCTTACCAGCTTGGCTGCGTAGGAAGAGGGCAACTCTAAACATGCCAAAGGCATCACCGTTGTGCGATGCACTCACATGTTTGCGGGGGGGAGGGCAGAACTCGGCATATGGGGCGGACTTGCCCTGTGCTGGGAGTCCCCCCGCATGGCAGTGTAATGGGTTGTAGATGTGCGATTTTTCGGACATCTACAACCCCTGCTGAATTAGGCCCTGAATTAAGCAACATCTTCTCCACTGTATTTATGGACTATAAATGAGGTAATATGCACATATGATAATAGTGTGGAATAGATTTCCAAAGAATGGTGGAGCAAATGCAGAACTTTGAATGTATTTAATTTAAAGTAAGGACTTTTTTTGCATTACATATATAATTTAGATCTGTGTTAAACATACTCTACCTTATATACAGTGATCAGCCATAACATTAAAACCACCTGCCTAATATTGTGCAGGTCTCCCTTGTGCCTCCAAAACAACTCAGACCTGTCAATGCATGGACTCTAGAACACCAGTGAATGTGTCCTGTGTTATCTGGCACCAAGATGTTAGCAGCAGATCCTTTAAGCCTGTAAGTTGCAAGATGATGACCTAAGTGGTTTAGCAATATTTTCCCAGCACATCCCACAGATGCTCGATCAGATTGAGATCTGAGGAATTTGGAGGCCAAGTCAACACCTACAACTCTTATTATGTTCCTCAAAACCATTCCTGAACAATTCTTGTAGTGTGGCAGGGTGCAGTATCCTGCTGAAAGAGGCCTCTGCCATCAGGGAATACGGTTGCCATGAAGGGGGTGTACTTGGTCTGCAACACTGCATACTGTAACACCTTCTTCCATTGCTCCACGGTCCAGCTTTGAGACTTACATTCCCATTGTAGGCACTTTCGGTGGCGGACTAGGGTCAGCATGGGCACGCTTACTGGTCTGCAACTATACAGCTCCATATGCAGCAAGCTGCTACACGCTGTGCATTCTATCACCTTTCTATCATAGCCAGCATTAACATTTCCATCAATTGGTGCTTTAGTAACTCTTCTGTGGACAGGACCAGGCAGGCTGGTCTTCGCTCCCTATGTGCATCAATGAGCTTTGGGCACCTACGACCCTATTATTAGTTCATCAGTTGTCCTTCCTTGAACCACTTTTATTAGGTGCTAACTGCGGCATACCGCGAACACCCCACAAGACCTGCCGGTTTGCAGATGACCTGACCCAGCCACCTGGCTATCACAATTCGGCCCTTTTCAAAGTTGCTCACATTTCTACACTTTCCCAATTTTCCTGCTTTTAACACACCAACTTCAAGAACTAAGTGTTTACTTGTTGCCTAATATAGCCCGCTCCTTGAATGGTCTCATTGTAACTATATAATCAATGTTATTCACTTCACCTGCCAGTGGTTTTAATGTTAGGGCTGATCGCTGTATATACTGTCCACAAACTGACCACTGGCACATACCTTTGGGTTTACAGGCACTGCATGTCAGAAACAGGATATATTATCGTGTTTAGCATTGTTAATTATTTAAGTTTCTGTATCAGGTGACTTGTACATAAATACATTTGAGTTTTACTATACATTAGAAGTGCATTGTGAAAATTATAAGATTATAATACCCCTTTTCCACTAGCTCAAAAAACACGGGTAAATGCACGGGGGGGCGCATTTACCCGTGTTTTTTGCTAGTGGAAAAGGATCCCCCCGCGAAAACCCGGATCAAGTGACCCGTGAATCCTACCCGGGTAACTACCTGGGTAGGACACGGGAATGATCCGGGTAGGGTTGTAGTGTAAACGGATGCCATGTCGATGCGACACGGCTCCCATTTACACTGTATGGAAGGGCCGCGCTGGAAGATCATGTGATCTCCCAGCGCCGCCCCTGCCACGTCACTAGCAGCGTCACCAACCCAGCAATATGCCGGGTTGGTGAGCGCAGTGGGAAAGGGGGCTGAGCATGGACCGCAGCCGGGTAGCACCCATGTCAGGCTCCCGGCTGCGACCCGTGCTCAGTAGTTGAAAAGGGGTATTAGTGAGAGCCCCTCACAACACACAGATGTTCCCTAACTGCCTGAAAGCAAATCTCAAGTCCCAGAACAGACAGAGAGGGTGAGTTACGAGAACTGATAATAGTACAAACACAGCCTAATAAATATTTACTAAATATAATTATTCACTATAATACTCAAAAAAAGATTAATGCTATTATGTCTGCTCTGTCTTCTCTTACTCAACCAACACCTCTCCCTTTGTACACACATTCTGTCCTGCCTTTCACTATACTTTTATCAGTTTCTCTATATGTGTCCGGAATCCCCCTGTCCACATACCAACAGTATTGGCTACTCACCAGTGTCACTTATTTTCATAGTATACAGTATATTCTCCAGCACTCGCTTTATTCTTCAACATTTTCCCAACGCTCTATAGCCTAAACTCACCATCACTTTCTACAGTCTCTACTTTCCATCTCTCTTCCCACTCTCTATTTTCTATTTTCCACCATTCTTCCCCTTCTATACAATCTTTACACTTCACCATCTTACCTGTCTTTCCAGTATATGCACCCCACCACCTCTCCCTATCTGTACAGTATATACTCTCCACCACTCTCCCCTCTTCAGTTTTTACTCTTTACCATTCCCCACTATAACGCTCAGTTTCTACAAATTCCTTACTTTCCTCTTTATCTACTGACTGCTCTCTACATTTTCTCTCCACCACTCTCCCCTCTCTGTATAATCTTTAGTCTTTACTACTCTCCCCTCTCTCTACAATCTCTAGTCTTTACCACTCTCTACAGTATTTAGTATTTACCACTCTCCTCTCTCTACAATCTTTAGTCTTTACTACTCTCCCCTCTCTACAATCTTTAGTCTTTACCACCCTCCCCTCTCTCCAGAGACTATTCTCCACTAATCTCCCCTTTCTTTCTTTCTGTACACTATCACCCCTTTTCCCTCATTATACATTTTCTACTCTCCTCATGCTTTCCCCACCAAACTCTCCTCTCTTAGATGCAATATTGTCCACCAGTCTGACCTCCTCTCATTCTCATTCCCTCTATATATCTTTTTTTTATGACCTCTTTATATAGAGGATCTACTGTCCTTTACTATCTCTTTCTACATATCGTCTACATGCCTCTTACCTCAACTATTCCCTTATCTGTCTTCACACACATCTCCTTTTCAACCATTTTATCTTCATTACAGTCTTTTTGTCCCTTTAACCTAGGGGTGGGAAAAATACGGCCCAAAAACCGATCCTGCCTGGCCCGCTGCTTCCCACAAGCGTGCAATAGCAAGCGGCGCGACAGGCTGAGCGGCTTTTCATTGCACTGCAGTACCTCTGAAGCTGCCGGCGCCGTTGAGGGTCTCGCTGGTCGCATCACGGGATGCGTCGCGTCAGCCGGCCTGCATTACAGGTGTTCGGGGTGGCCAGATCGTGGATGCGGGTGGCACAGCACTCAGCACCCTAGTCTGGTAATTTTGTAAAGGGGGGCTGGTAATTTGGTCCATGAGGGGGAGGGAAGGAGGGGCTGGTAACTTTGTCCAGGGAGCATGGGAGGGGGGAGAAGCTGGTAACTGTGTACAGCGGGGATAGGGGGGAGATGCTGGCAACTGTGGCCAGGAAGGTTATGGGCGAGTGGGGGGAGAAGCTGATAACTATGCCCAGGAAGGGATGGGGGGGGGGGGGGGGGAGCTGGTAACTGTGTCCAGGGAGGAAGAGGAGCTGATACAATTATCGATAACAGCATAATACTGGAAGCTGTTTTTTTTGTTTTCAGCTCTGTTTTGTTTTTGTTTTGTTTTTTAATTACTGGCTTATAGTGGTTTTTATACAATTATATGTATTTTTGCCTGTCCCCATTATAAATATGCTAAATACTTAGTACATTCTCTCCCATAGGGCCTAATTCAGACCTGCATTTTCATACAGCCTGCGATCAGTTCTGAACTGTGCATGCGTATGCACCGCAGTGCGCAGGCGCGTCACTCCGCAGCGTCTGGGAGCACCGGGCAGCGGCGGGATGGTGCAAAAAAAGCGATCGCATGGGTGATCGCAAGGTGACTGACAGGAAGAGGCCGTTTGTGGGTGGCAACTGACCGTTTTAGAGGAGTGCCCGAAAAAACGCGGAGGATCCAGGCGTTTGGAGGGAGGGTTTCTGAAGTCAGCTCTTGCCCCGATCATCGCACTGGAAGAGTAAGTCCTAGGCTGTGTAGAGACTGCACAAACTCCTGTTTGTGCAGCTCTCTGCACATGCGATCGCACACCTGCACAGCGAATTCTGCACCCTAGTGATCAGATCTGAATTAGGCCCATAATGCGGAAAGGGGGGCCGGGGGAGGGTGCGGCCCTCCGATATTCACTGGAAAGTGTTCGGTGGCCCCACAGCCTACATAATTGCCCACCCCTGCTTTAACCACATCAATAAAGTCATAGCCTGTGTACCATGATAGCACAACTGCAAAAACTCAAGTAATTTGCCTGCCATGTCCCTCTTAACCCTTTTAAATATTAACTCTGTAAACCCTTTAATTTTCAAGAAGAATCTAAACATACATAAAGGACTGGGGGAGGCAGGATTTAACCCTCCAGTTAGAGGCAGGAGAATCATTCAGGATCACTGGAGCTAGAACAGAGGTGCATTCAGTATTTTCTATGCTGTGGAAATGGGTGTTGTTTCTACTAAAGAAAAATCTACTTTTCTATATTTTCGCACTGGCCCTCAACAGATGTTTGTAATCTCAGTGTTTTATATTCAATTATTTAAAACTTGTCTGCTTTACAAAACTGTGCATTACGCAACACTATGCGTCATATGATCACCCCCATATCATGTGATGAAGATAGCTGAACACTCGTGCAGATGTTATCTCTGAGAATGTTTCCATGTCAGCTGGAGACTAAACTTTTCCATTCTGCTAGAGTCTACTAGCCTTATTCCTGTATTACTTAATACACAAGTGATGTGTCCTCATACAGACTGCCTCCATATAGAGTAATTTCTGTGTTTTTGTAATAGAATAGCATGTAAAGCATTCTGGGAGAGGGTGTGGACTGCATAAACCTGTGCAAGTTTTAAAGTCAGCAAAACTTGTATTATTTACTCGAGGTGATTACTGTACTACATACAAATGTAATATTCACACACATATTTTCTCTCTCTCTCTATCTATATGTAGAAAGTGATTACCACATCATTTTAAATATACTAGTTACCAGCTTGTCCAACATCATAACAGCTCCGGCAGCTGTGGACGACCGATTGGAGCAACAATTGAATTGTCCCGTGGGGCGTCATCTACTGACCGCCAATGTGCTATACACTTGAATTCCCCCCACCGAGGTGACGATTAACATTAGCATTTTATTATATAGAAGAAGAAGAAGAAGAAGAAGAAGAAGAAGAAGAAGATTATTGTGGAACACAGTAGACATGAAACAGACAGGGCCCATGCTCCTTTGTACAACTCCTTTGCCCCCCCCCCCTCCCTTTGTCCCACAGTTTTGTTCCAGTACCATAGGGAGGTATGTGAGGAAAACGCTAATGCACAGACAGGCAGAGAAACGCGTAAAAAGGCACTACAGAGGCATCCGGTACCGGCCCATTAATCCACGGCAAAAAAAAAAAGAGAGCCTGTATCTGCTAACCTTTCTGAAAATACGGACATTCCAAATGTGGCCCCAACATTTGGTTGAAAGCACCAGGAGCCGGGAGGAACCATCTCATTGACATTTGGTAACCAATTTAAACCATCAAAACGAGTGATCAAGCTGCGATTAATTATTTTTGTTAGCCTCTAGCTATTTCACAAGTTACTGCATGCATTTAATTAATGCTATACTAACCAAATAGCGCCGTGGAAATGATGCTCACTAATACTGACTGAATTAAGCTGAGGCATAAAAATAAGCTTTCTAAGTACTAACCTTTGAATTACCTGTAGCTGAGTACATATGGACTGTTTTTAATCATTTATTTAATTCTGACACCGGCCGGTGCTTTATAGTGTAATTATTTGATGTTATATATGTATATATAAACTTTGTGTATAAATAAAATACACCTTTTTCTTCATAAAGCGCTATTATATTGTTCCAAAGTTCTTTGCATCTAAAAAGGGCAGAGTATCCTTTTAATAAGCAACAGCTGGAGAATCTGTGTGTATTTTTATTTTTTTATGTAAAGTACTAACTAAAAGCGCCAAGTCTTTTTTACTTTTTATCTATTACAATTGGTCTACAGTTTGTACTTAAAGTGAGCGTTTGGTGGGCAAGTAACACCAGTAATAATGGTTGATAACAGGATGGGACAAAGAAACCGTTTTCCCCATATACAGTATGGTAGAGTGAGCCTATCTTTTCACAGTCATACAGTCGTGGAGCATGGGAAAAAAATGGCTGCACGATGCAGCACCAAAGAGGGAGGTGTTAAAGTAGCCATCAATAGTACAGTGTACTCTGTATTAGGCAGGCCCTGGGTGCCAAACAGAAAAGTGCTGAGGCGGAGCGCCCATCAAAAATGCAATGGGAACAATACTGGGACTTAACGCTGCAGCAAGCTCTGCCCATCCACCCACTGTAGCTAAGGTAAATAGAATATTGGTACAATGTGCAATTGTTTATATGAAATAAAAAAATGTTTTAATCCTTAAATACTTATTCATAAATAACTAATCCTGATTCACATCAGAGAGAGAAACACCACCCACCCCAAGTACTGTGCACCTGGAGTGAATATGTTGCAATGTGCAGATGCAACATGGTTTACATCTTACAGTGGGCCTAATTCCGACCTAATCGCTCGCTAGCTATTTTTTGCAGCGCTGTGATCAGATAGTCACCGCCAATAGGGGAGTGTATTTTTGCTTTGCAAGCGTGCGATCGCATGTGCAGCCGAGCACTACAAAAAAGCTTTGTGCAGTTTCTGAGTTGCCCAGAACTTACTCAGCCTCTGCGATCACTTCAGCCTGTCAGGTCCCGGAATAGACGTCAGACACCCGCCCTGCAAACGCTTGAACATGCCTGCGTTTTTCCAACCTCTCCCAGAAAACGGTCAGTTGCCACCCACAAACGCCTTCTTCCTGTCAATCTCCTTGCGATCGGCTGTGCGAATGGATTCTTCGTTAAATCCATCGCACAGCAACGATTCGCTTTGCACCTGTACGACATGCCTGTGCATTCCGGTGCATACACATGCACAGTTCTGACCTGATTGCAGCGCAGCGAAAAAATCTAGCGTGCGATCAGGTCTGAATGACTCCCAATGTACAGAAAGATTTAGGGGGTAATTCCAAGTTGATCGCAGCAGGATTTTTGTTAGCAATTGGGCAGAACCATATGCACTGCAGGGGAGGCAGATTTAACATGTGCAGAGAGAGTTAGATTTGAGTGGGGTGTGTTCAATCTGCAATCTAATTTGCAGTGTAAAAATAAAGCAGCCAGTATTTACCCTGCACAGAAATAAAATAACCCACCCAAATCTAACTCTTTCTGCACATGTTATATCTGCCTCCCCTGCAGTGCACATGGTTTTGCCCAATTGCTATCAAAAATCCTGCTGCGATCAACTTGGAATTACCCCCTTAGATTTGGGAAGGGCGTGTCAAAACTCTATCTAAAGTGGAGGGTAAAAATAAAGCTGGTCAGCATCTGTGGGCTACATGCAAATGCAACAAGTGTTTAACCTGCACGCAAAATAAATAAATAAATAATTAAATAAATGTTTTAGCACCTCTTATATTGCAGTAGTGTGCTTTACCTCCAACTCAGGATCAGACCCACTCTAAGGGGCCCTACACACTGGCCGACCCGCCGCCGAGCTGCCCGACGGCGGATACGGCAGACGAGCGACCCGGCGGCGGGGGGGCAGTGACGGGGGGAGTGAAGTTTCTTCACTCCCCCCTGTCACGCGGCTCCATTGAAGTGCAGGCAAATATGGACGAGATCGTCCATATTGGCCTGCATGCACAGCCGACGGGGGACCAGCGGTGAACGAGCGCGGGGCCGCGCATCGTTCATCGCTGGAGCCTCCACACTGAAAGATATGAACGAGTTCTCGTTCATTTATGAACGAGATCGTTCATATCTTTCAAAAAATCGGCATGTGTGTAGGGCCTATAAGGACACGATAAATCAGGCCATCTGTTTTCTTGCTATTGTGCTGCTGCATAGCAACCCAAGATCTCTCTGGGAGTGTTTTAACTCAAACCAGAACTTTTTCCCCTCCATCTACAGAGCCTCCATTACACTCTCTAATCTAAAGTCAAATGTCTGGAGATTTTTTCCTGCCCTAACAGTGAATACACCTGGGGCTACATGGGAGAAGGCTGTTTTTGTTTTTCCATGTAGAAACCATGAAACAAAAGCATCGTCAACTGTTCCAGGTGTGAAATAGAGCTTATTCAAGCTATTCCGATGTTCTAGAATCAACAGGGAGTTTCAGAAAGCACTTACTGTATACAGTATAAAATATGAGGCAATGGAGACACATAAGCAAGAACAATGATTGTTACAGTATGGCATTTACTCATTAACACATGGTCGGCACAGGGATGCATCTCCAGTATGACAACATGAGTAATTAACATACTGTAAGTTTATGTTTTTAAATAAAGCCCTGATAAATGTCACTGTGATAGTGAAGTAGAGTCACAAATCATCGGAACATCCCTGTAGGGTGCAGTAAATGGACAGGGATTATTTTTTAGGGTGGGAGGCAGTGATTGTGCATATAGTAATTATTTATTTAGTCAGATGATATCACATTTATCAAAATACTGTCTCACACATGAACTGTGGAACTGAAAGCCAATATATAAATGTATTTTTCTTTATATTAAACAAAAATGTAAGTATTGAAATATGCTTTATTCAAATATTTATCTCTGTTTCGTACACCCAGAATCACAAATGATTCAATTTATGCATGCAAAGGCATGTGGAAGCTGTCCCTGGCAGTAACCCCTCTTAAAAGTTGGCTGAGGCAAAAATATCCCCTTATTGTCTGCGAAAACAGAAACAGGGTTATCTTCCCTTCATAATTGTGCCCCCATACTGTGATAAGCAGCTATTCAATTGTCCATGATAAATTATTGCCAATAATTCTCAATAGGTTTACCGCAAATTTCACTTCACCACCTCTGAGCAGGTGATAAGCTTGGGGAAATCCCCATAAATACTGTATGTCTGAATTTGGTTTAGGACTCCTGGGACACCGCTGAACGACTAATTAGGCACTTAGAAGTTTTTTATTGGCCAATAATGACATGTCATGTTTGGGGTCAAAAAATGCAAAATGATGGGAATTGAGGTACAAGGTATTTTGAAGTACATACATTACTGACACATGTATTCTGTGTTCAGCAGGAGGGATCCGCCAACTCAGGGAAGAAAAGAAGGTGTGAAGAGAGTCAGGGGGTATTCAGACTGCATCGCTGCAGCGGCAGGAATCGCAGTCTGATTTTTTGTGGAGTGCGCTCGCGCCAGACATGTGGGGCAGGCTAGCCCTTTGCTGGGTGTCCTCCCGCATGTCTAAGAAACTGATCGTAGATGTGCTAAATTTAGCACATCTACGATCAGATTTGAATTAGGCCCTCAGTCTGGAAGTAAAAGTAAAGTATTAATCAGTGAAGCATTATTTTCATTGATTTACCTGAAAATGAAAAGGTGTGTTTGGGTGCTGATTAAGCATCTAGACACTGCACCAATATACCCCTCTACTGAGCTAATTATCCCATAGCCCCACAACTGATGGAGAATTGGCTTGCAAAAGAAGTATGCAGAAAATGGATTACAACAGCTTAAAATGGATGCTTACTGCATGGCATATTTGACACAACAAACTGAACTCATCTATAAACCAAAAGGAGCTGGTGAGTGAAGAAAAAAAAAGCCTGTTAAAGTATTGTCTGCATATCTGCAAATTGTCTGCATATCTGAAAAGATGTGATGCGAAGTACAAATACTGTATATGGAAATTGGCATTTATGGGGGGTATTCAATTCATTACGTTTTTTGTCGACAAAATTACACTTTTCGCCAGTTTGCAGGTCGAATTCACATTCAACCTATTCAAAGCCCGGCCTGATTTTTCAACACGTGGATTGGTGGCGAATTCGCCACCAATCCATGTGTTCTGTCGAATTCGTGGGCATGTTTAAACTGTTGTTTTAGATTTGTTTTTTACTGTGGGTTTTTTTTTTTTTTTGGGGGGGGGGGGGGGGGGGGGTTAAGCAAATTATATTGGACATACTTACAAATCTAATTAAATCCTAAAAAGACCCTGACAATTTATGAGCATTTATTGGAAAAAAAATGAGTCAGTTAAGTCAGTTAAATGTGGTCTGGACATTTCTTGTGCAGTTAAAGAGAAAGTGCTTTGTTATATACTCATTGTAGTGCCACATGAAGAAAAATGATTTGCTATGTTGCAAATACTTTTGAAAACAAAGTGTGTCAACAAAAGCAGTTATATGTTATATTGTGCTGAGCCAATACAGACAGGACTGAGAATTTGTGAGAGACTTTGTGATGCAGACTAGCTGCCCAAATATAGGGGGTCATTCCGAGTTGTTCGCTCGTTAATTTTTTGTCGCAACGGAGCGAATAGTCGCTAATGCGCATGCGCAATGTCCGCAGTGCGACTGCGCCAAGTAAATTTGCTATGCAGTTAGGAATTTTACTCACGGCATTACGAGGTTTTTTCTTCGTTCTGGTGATCGTAATGTGATTGACAGGAAGTGGGTGTTTCTGGGCGGAAACTGGCCGTTTTATGGGTGTGTGTGAAAAAACGCTACCGTTTCTGGGAAAAACGCGGGAGTGGTTGGAGAAACGGAGGAGTGTCTGGGCGAACGCTGGGTGTGTTTGTGACGTCAAACCATTAACGACAAGCACTGAACTGATCGCAGATGCCGAGTAAGTCTGGAGCTACTCAGAAACTGCTAAGAAGTGTCTATTCGCAATTCTGCTAATCTTTCGTTCGCAATTTTAATATGCTAAGATTCACTCCCAGTAGGCGGCGGCTTAGCGTGTGCAAAGCTGCTAAAAGCAGCTTGCGAGCGATCAACTCGGAATGACCCCCATAGTGAGGGGCGAAGAAGTAAGTCCAGGATACCCATAGAGTGGGAGCAGAACCTGTGTTGAGCGCAGCGAGCCACTAATTCCGCTGCGTGGGAAGTGCAGCGAGTCCTCAAGGGGTCAAATGAATACGCCTCATAGTACAGGAGTATTCATTTGGTAAAATAGCTAGATATATGGCTTAATATTAATGTGGGTTTTACATGATTGAACATTTTATTACAGAAAGGTGCATTTTGCTTTACTAATTCTAATTAGTACTGACTACTGCGCTTCTGCCTAATTTCTGTTCTGTATGCTCTGAATTGTTTTGTTAGTCTGCACACATGACTGCACAGTAATACTTTGAATCATGTAATTTCCAGCAGCTGTTACAGTATGTGTGGACAAGTGCACTTCCATTGTTCTGTATATTCTGTGTACACTTTTTATGTAGTTCTACAGCAGGCTCCATGCTTGATATTTTCCCTGGGCCCCTTCTGCTGATACTGTCTCTGGCTCTACCACTTACTCTAGAGCTCTCACCTCAAACTGAAATCCTGGTGTGAGGAGTTTATATAGAATGGAAGTTGGCCAATGCCAGACTGTATTTCGTCATTCAACTACTCCAGCAGCATCTAAATCACAATTAGATAAGCAGAACAGACCTATACATTCTTAGACATCTGTTGTTTAGCAGGCTATGAATATTATATGAGCACACAGAAATTATTTTAATTAAGGTAATGCTACTTAAGCATATAAATAGATGCTTTTGATTAAAAGAGTCTCTTGCATGTGACCCTTTTTTCGCACTTGTTACTTTCTATCAATTGCGAGAAATTCATAATAAAGGCAAATAACCCTTGAATGTTTTCCCAAATGTCTAAAAATAATTATTGGTTTACTCGTTGCTTTCTGGCACAAGCGCTCGTTTGTTTTAGTGCACAGCAGAGGCGTAAAACTGACAGTGCAGATGTATATGGTATATTCTGGCTGTGACACATTCCCTCAGCCATTTTCATGTTACCATCTGTGCAGGGGAAGAGAAATCCCTATGGGTGACAACCTTTTACATTTATATATGTATTATAAAAACAAGTGATAAGTGGTATTTTTGCAGATTTTTCAGCAGTCTGACATGAGCGCTCCGGAGAACTGTACATGGTGTAAGGTCAGTCCAGGATAAGACTGCTTGCATGAGTGAGGCATCTGTTGACCTTCAAAGGACACGATCATGACATTTTTTGTGTTCTATGCTTTTAATTACAGGTTCATGTCCTATAAAGCATGTTAAAAATGAAGAGATTTGTGTTGTCACTGATTTCTATTTACAAGATCAATGAATTTGGTCTGCCTTTGGTCCTCAAAAACATAGTTTTCCATATGTATTTTCTTGTCCTGACATAAAAGATTGAATAATTCTTCTTGTCTTTAGAAACATATTATCTATCTTCCCAATTCTTCATATTGGTTGCGCCTCTCTTCATCACTGTTCATCTTGGTCAATTCCCTCTTCCTCACTGTTCATATTAAACATGCATCTCTTCCTCATTGTTCATATTGGCCACATAAGCTCTCACGAGCAGGGCCCTCTTCCATCATGTGCTATTCCTTCTCTTACATAAACCATCTTCGACGGCACCAAATCCCACGGTTTTCTGCCACCCTGATACTTAGTTAAGTTTCGTCTGCTGATGAAGCTTTGTTTATATACCCTGTACTTGTCCTATATTGTTTTCAACTGTAAGTCATTGTTTTCCTGTTATGCTTATTTGTTTATGTACTCTGTAATTGGTCGCTGCAGATCCCATAATAATAATAATAATAATAATAATAATAACATGCTTCTCTTCCTCAATGTTCATATTGGACATACCGCTCTCTTTCTCACGGCTCATACTGGCCACTTCCCTCTTCTTCACTGTTCATATTGGACATGCTTCTCTTTCTCACTGTTCATACTGGCCACTTCCCTCTTCCTCACTCTTCATATAGGACATGCTTCTCTTCCTCATTGTTCATATTGGCCACGTCCCTCTTTCTCACTGTTCACAAGGAACATGCCTTTCTTCCTCACTGTTCATATTGGATATGCTTCTCTTTCTCATTGTTCATACTGGCCATTTCCATCTTCTTCACTGTTACTATCTGACATGTCTCTCTTCATCACTGTTCATATTAGCCTCTTCTCTCTTTCTCACTGTTCGTATTGGACATGCCTTTCTTCCTCACTGTTCATATTGCCCAATTCCCTCATCCTCACTGTTCATATTGAACATGCCTCTCTTCCTCAATGTTCATATTTGACATGCCTCTCTTCCTCATTGTTCATATTGGCCACTTCCCTCTTCCTCACTGTTCATATTGAACATGCATCTCTTCCCCATTGTTCAAATTGGTCACGTCCCTCATCCTCACTGTTCACAATGAACATGCCTCTGTTCCTCACTGTTCATTTTGGGCATGCCTCTCTTCCTCACTGTTCATATTGAACACGTTCCTCTTCGCCACTGATCATATTGGCCACTTCCTTCTTCCTCACTGTTCATATTGAACATACATCTCTTCCTCGTTGTTCATATTGGCCATGTCCCTCATCCTCACTCTTCACATTGAACATGCCTCTCTTGCTCACTGTGCATACTGGACATGCCTCTCTTCCTCAGTGTTCATACTGGCCACGTTCCTCTTCCTCACTGTTCACATTGAACATGCATCTTTTCATCACTGTTCATATTGGGCATGCTTCTCGTCCTCACTGTTCACATTGAACATCCCTCTCTTCCTCATTGTTCATATTGGCCACTTCCCTCTTCCTCACTGTTCATATCCGACATGCCTATCTTTCTCACTGTTCATATTGGCCACTTTCCTCTTCCTCACTGCTCGTATTGCCCACTTCCCTCTTCCCCACTGCTTGTATTGGCCACTTTCCTCATCCTCACTCTTCACATTGAACATGCATCTCTTCCTCATTGTACATAAATGACATGCCTCTCTTCCTCAGTGTTCATATTGCCCATTTCTCTCTTCCTCACTGTTCATATTGAACATGCCTCTTTTCATCATTGCTCATATTGGGCACGCCTATCTTCCTCCCTGTTCATATTGGCCACTTCTCTCTTTCTCACTGTTCATATTGAACATGGATCTCTTCATCATTGTTCATATATTGGCCACACTTCTCATCCTCACTGTTCACTGAACATGCCTCTCTTCCTCATTGTTCATGTTGACCACGTCCCTCATACTCACTGTTCAAATTGAACATGCCTCTCTTCCTTACTGTACATTTTGGACATCACTCTCTTCCTCATTGTTCATACTGGACATGCCTCTCTTCCTCATTGTTCATATTGAACATGTTCCTCTTCCTCACTGTTCGTATTGAACATGCCTCTCTTCCTCATTGTTCATATTGGCCACGTCCCTCATCCTCATTGTTCATATCGAACATACCTCTCTTCCTCATTGTTCATTTTACCCACTTCTCTCTTCCTCACTGTTCATATTGGACATGCCTCTCTTCCTCACGGTTCATATTGGCCACATTCAAATTCCTCACGGTTCATATTGGCCACATTCAAATTCCTCGCTGTTCATATTTGACACATTCCTTTTATGCACTCCTCCTTTTGTCCATGTACCGCTTCCCTATTAGAACATGCCATTCTCCCTAACCCTTCATAGTGCCCTTTACTCATCCTTTATACAAATCACATATTCAAACTTTAAACTGACCAAATCTTTCTTTCTTGTTCCTCATACAAGACACAAATCTGTTCCTGACCCTTTACAAATCCAACTATTTCTCTTTCAAACCTTCATAGATGATATATATATATCTTTCACAACATATTACTGATCCTTAATATAGGTTATAGATTTCTCCTGGCTCTATATACAGGTTATATCTCATGTGCCACGTCAGCACAGACAGCCCCTGTTATTGAATATGGCAGCTACAGCCAACAACATGGAGTCCTTTATCTAAAGATGGAACTTAAATATTGTCATAACTACAGTATGAGGAAGTGGGCAGTTTGTCTGTGAAACGCGTTACTAAAGTTCCTGCACATCTTACGCTGATGCGCCAAATGTGAGCTGACGTCTATCTATCTGTGTTACGTTGTGATGAAATCTCAATAAATTCAAGTCAAAGAAACGATTAAGACTCTTTAATTGTTAGGACCTGCATCCTAAAGACTCATTACTACTGTATTACAAAATGTGCCAGAACATGTAAACTTTAGCGGAGATATGTGATATAATAGAAGAGTATCAATAGGGTCTGGAAAGCAGTATGTATGAAAATAAGGCTCATATAACAAAGGAACTTTGAAGTTAGAAGGAGTATGATTGAAAGTAACATTCAGTACTAAGAAAAAGGGTAAGGGATATATGATGCGATTTCTCAGCAGCTGTGTTGAGTGCTCATATAGTAAACATTCAAGAGTGCATAAGGCAATTGTATGGGCATTGTAAAGACTAATTGGTGCTACACACTGGGCATTTTCCGCCGAGGTTCCCGACAGCCAATGGGCGACCCGGTGGTGGGGGGAGGAGTGATGGGGGAATGAAGTTTCTTCACTCCCCCCACCGTCACCCGGCCCAATAGCACTGCATGCTAATATGGACGAGATTGTCCATATTGGCATGCATGTATAAACAAGCCAGCACCAGAAATGAACGAGCGCGGGGCCGCACATCGTTCATCGCTGGTGCCTAAACACTGAAAGATATAAACGGTATCTCGCTCATTAATAAACGAGATCGTTCATATCTTTCAGTATTATCGGGTAGTGTGTAGGGCCTTTAACAGCTTTAAAGGGAACACCCATCCCCAACAAAAAAAAAAAGAAAAGAAAAGAAAAAAAAACAACCCGCACCCCACTCTCCTATTTATTTATTTTTAATAAAGACACACGCAGAAAGATAGGCTAGATGGCTTCTGGCACTGTCAGATTCTCTGTGTATGTATTTCTGAATCAAGCATTTCATTTTCACCATTACCTTCAGCTTAGTAATTAATTCTCAGTAAATCCCTTGCATTGTTTTTGTTATCTGCATCTATTTGAAGTTACAATCATCACATTTTATGAGATCGGAATGCTTCATACTATCCTGAAAAAACAAAAATAAGTGAAGAGTTAATAATCTATCTGCTCTTCTTTAAATAGCACGGTACACATGGATCAACACACAGTACACAGATGGCAAATCCATTTCTAAATAATTACATTAAAAAAGGAGGTGGGAACTACTTCTCCGTTTAAAGGTTGTTGCAGACCCTCCTGTCTCATTGACTCATCAGCGTGCCAAGGTCTCATTCTGGAAAATAACCACAGGTGGCTCTTAGGTTCAACTTAAAATATTTATCTTATTATCTAGATATCACATCGGAGGGAGGACTCAATCTTCCAGTGAAGCATGAAAGCGAATATCTGCATAATTCACTGCAATGCTCTGTCCCTGGGCACTACACACTGGTTTTATTCACCTTTCACACTGGAATTTATTTGGAATAAAAATGTATTTCTTTATTAAGCTATTTACCGGTATATAGTACACACACGTTATGTATCGCTTTGCATTGAAAATGTCTGTCATTCACATCAGCCCTGTCTCACTGGAGCTTACTATCTAGGATTCACTTTTTGTCAGAAGCCACTACCCTACCAGTATGTTTTTGGGAGTGTGCAGCCAGAGGAAGCGCACACAAGCACATGGAGAACATGCAAACTCCACATAGATGGCGCCTTGGTTACCAATTTAACTCACGACCTCAGGGCTGAGAGGCAATAATGCAAACCACTATGCCAATTGTGTAGTCTGTATATATGCTATGTAGGAATGTTGAGAGCTACACAAAGCACACAGATTAAAGTAAATAATACTGCGCTGTTATCCATATATGCAGAATAAGGTTACTTCCCTCATATAGAACAAAAGACATGGTACTATGCATATGGGCTTATATACAGGATACCATTTATATATCCTATGAACTGCATGCAAAGTATAGAACAATAGGTGCACTGCTGCATAAATACTGAAAGATAAAGATAATTAAAAAAAACTGGAGATATGACATGGCACAAAACGAGAGAGAAAAAAGAGAAGAAAACAGACTAGGTAGACAACACAAGAGAACAAATACTGAAGAGAAGAAATCAGACTGGAGACATTACAAGGAGTTAAAAGACTGATGGTTAGACAGAAAAGGCGGGGGAAAATTAGACCCTCTACATATGGGTAGGAGACAGGAGAGAATACAAGAGGAAGGCTGAAGAAATGAAGAGAGCCTGGATACAAAAAAAGATGGAAGACTGGAAAGGAGACAAGAGGAAAAAGAGACAAGAGACTGGAGAGTAGATAGGAGAAATGCTGGTGCTAGAGTCCTGTAAATACTGTCCCCGCTGGCAATGGGAGCAATAGGTCAGGGATTTGCCCTTAGCCTACCTCAATTTCAGTTGCCGCTATGTGGGGGTCCTCGTTGGTGGTGTAGTGGATGAATCTGTAGTAGGCCGGCAGACTTCCGTAGCTCTGTGTTCCCGTCTGTGCAGTCTCTGGAGCCGCAGTAATAGAATCAGGCCCAGAAAGGTCAGACGCGTTGTAGGGACTAGCTGGGACTTCTGTATATTGAGAATCCAGCCGTGCCTTTGCAACATTCTCACCGACAGCGACACGCTGTCCAGCAACTTCTCCCGAGATCTCGCCTTTATGAGGAGATCGTCCAAGTATGGGATAATTGTGACCCCCTGCTTGCGCAGGAGCACCATCATTTCCGCCATTACCTTGGTGAAAATTCTCGGGGCTGTGGAAAGCCCAAACGGCAACGTCTGAAACTGGTAATGACAGTCCTGTACTGCAAATCTCAGGAACGCCTGGTGAGGGGGGAAAATCGGAACATGAAGGTATGCATCCTTTATGTCCAGGGACACCATCCAACCCCCCCCCCTCCTCCTCCAGGCTGGCGATGACCGCTCTGAGCGATTCCATCTTGAACTTGAACTTTTTCAAGTACAAGTTCAGGGATTTTAGATTCAAAATGGGCCTGACCGAACCGTCCGGTTTCGGGACCACAAACAGGGTTGAGTAATACCCCTTTCCTTGCTGGAGAAGAGGAACTTTGACTATCACCTGTTGAAGATACAATTTTTGAATTGCAGTCAACACTAACTCCCTCTCTGACGGGGAACCTGGCAGTGCCGATTTGAAAACCCGGCGAGGAGGCACGTCTTCAAATTCCAGCCTGTATCCCTCAGAAACAATCTCTATAGCCCAGGGATCCACCTGTGGGTGAACCCAGACCTGGCTGAAAAATCGAAGACGTGCCCCCACTTGAGCTGACTCCCCCCGGGAAGCCCCAGCGTCATGCGGTGGACTTTGCAGATGTAGGGGAGGACTTCTGCTCCTGGGAACTAGCTGCATGCAGCTTTTTTCCCTTGCCTTTTCCTCTGGCAAGGAAGGACGATCCCCGTACCTTCTTGCTTTTATTGGAACGAAAGGACTGCATTTGATAATGAGGTGCCTTTTTAGTATGCTGCGGGGGGGACATAAGGTAAGAAATTCGATTTACCGGCCGTAGCAGTAGAGACAAGGTCCGAGAGGCCTTCTCCAAACAACTCCTCCCCCTTGTAAGGCAACGACTCCATATGCCGCTTTGAGTCGGCATCCCCCGTCCACTGTCGGGTCCACAACAGTCGCCTAGCAGAAATAGACATAGCATTTATTCTGGAGCTTAGTAAACAAATGTCTCTTTGAGCATCCCTCATATATAAAGCAGCATCTTTGATATGCTCTAGGGTCATTAGAATGGCATCCTTATCTAGGGTGTCAAGTTTCGTAGATAAGGAATCTGTCCATGATGCAACAGCACTACAAACCCAGGCCGATGCCATAGCCGGTCTAACGATAGTACCGGAATGTGTGTAAATGTGCTTCATGGTAACCTCCTGTTTACGATCAGCAGGATCCTTGAGGGAAGCTGTATCCTGAGAAGGCAGTGCCACCTTCTTGGATAAGCGTGTCAGCGCCTTGTCTACCTTAGGCGAAGATTCCCATCGTATCCTGTCCTTTTGTGGAAAGGGATACGCCATAAGAATCCTTTTGGGAACTTGTTGTCTCCTATCTGGAGATTCCCAAGCCTTTTCGCACAAGTCGCTTAGCTCAAATGAGGACGGAAAAGTGGCCTCAGGCTTTTTCCCTTTATACATGTGTACCCTTGTGTCAGGGACAGGGGGTTCCTCAGTGATATGCAAAACCTCTTTAATGGCCATAATCATGTAACGAATGCCTTTTGCCACCTTTGGTTGCAATTTTGCATAATCAAAGTCGACACTAGAGTCAGTATCTGTGTTGGTATCTGTGTCAGTGATCTGGGATATGGTGCGTTTTTGAGACCCCGACGGTCCTGGTGCCACAGGGACAGGCATGGTCTGACCACCTGACTGATCCCTAGCTTCAGCCTTGTCTAACCATTTATGCAGCAAATTTACATTTGCATTCCACATATCCACCCAGTCCGGTGTCAAACATGCAGACGGCGACCTGACAATCATGCACTCCCCCACCTCCTTAGGTGAGCCTTCCTCGTCAAACATGTCGACACACACGTACCGACACACTTCACACACACAGGGAATCTCTTTTCTGAAGACAGGTTCCCCCTGAGGCCCCTTGGACAGACAGAGAGAGAGTATGCCAGCACACACCCCAGCGCTATATGACCCAGGAGAAACACACAAAATGTTTACCCAGTAGCGCTGCTTAATGTGTAAACGCCAATAATGTGCCCTCCCCCCCTCTACTTTAAAACCCCCTTACACCGTGTGCCAAGCAGGGAAGAGTCCGGGGAGCTTCCTCTCAGCGGTGCTGTGGAGAGAAAATGGCGCTGGTAAGTGCTGAGGGAGAAGCCCCAACCCCTCAGCGGCGGGCTTCTGTCCCGCTCAAACTTACTAAAAAATGGTGGGGGCTCTTTTATATACATGTACAGTGTCCACCTGTACATGTATATAGACTTTTGCCATATGAGAGGTGTTTTATTGCTGCCCAGGGCGCCCCCCCCTGCGCCCTGCACCCGTACAGTGACCGGAGTGTGTGAGGTGTATGGGAGCAATGACGCACAGCTGCGGTGCTGTGCGTTACCTCTGTGAAGCACCGAAGGCTTCTGCCGCCTTAGACGTCTTCTGGCTTCGTTTCTTCTGGCTCTGTGAGAACGGCGGCGCGGCTCTGGGGGTGAACGCCCAGGACGAACCTGTGTTCACTCCCTCTGGAGCTAATGGTGTCCAGTAGCCGAGGAAGCAGAGCCTATCATTTAAGTAGGTCTGCTCCTCTCTCCTCAGTCCCTCGATGTAGGGAGCCTGTTGCCAGCAGTGCTCCCTGAAAAAGAGAAAAAAATCCAAACAAAAATGCTTTCTAAGCAGGAAACTCAGGAGAGCTCCCTGCAGTGCACCCATTCTCCTCTGGGCACAGTCTAAAACTGAGGTCTGGAGGAGGGGCATAGAGGGAGGAGCCAGTGCACACCCAGAATCCAAAGTCTTTCTTAAAGTGCCCTATCTCCTGCGGAGCCCGTCTATTCCCCATGGTCCTTACGGAGTCCCCAGCATCCTCTAGGACGTTAGAGAAAACAGAAAAATACACTGACTGGGGTAAATTGTCCAATTATGAATTCTGTGGATCGTGGGAAAGAACTAAAGGACAGTTTGTTATCAACAAAACAAAATGTTTATTTCCATTGCAGTTCACAGTAGGGAGACCATTCACATTGGTTAGAGTGTGACGCACACGTGAAAAGCTAAAGCTCCTGGCTATAAGATCATCTGATATAAGTCATGGTGACTTAGAAACGTACGTCAGGCATATGTGAGGCCCCTGCTGGGATTTGTGTCTCTTTGCTTATGTTTGGATTACAAAGTACATTTAACTCACAAGCAGCTGAAAGAAACTATGGGGAGGTGAATAAAGATTGATTTGGGCCCTATACATTGCCATTAAGGCTCATTTAACCCAGTCTTATATTTTATTCTGCAAACAATTTACCTTTTTGCCTACAATACAACTCATGTTAGCGTCATTGGTACCCTGGGTTGGAGCAGGGCCACAACAAGGGGGGCATGTGCCCCGGGTGACACATTTGAGGGGGCACAAAAAAGCAGGAAATGTCTGGTGGGAGTCCCGTAGTGGCATAGTGATGGCAATCTGAAGTAGTAAACTGGAAAATGTAGTCTTGACTATGGAAACCTCAGGTCTCCGCTCCCTATCTCAGCAGTGCTGGTGCCAGCTTGGTGGCCCAGTACCAAACAATATTATGTATGGTCAATGTAATAGGCAAAACCAGTGACAGTGGCTGATAATCATAAAATATGTGGACAGAATGTGGTGGTGGTAGTGGACAGAAACACAACCTCCCTGTCCACCAACACATAACTGAATCTGAATGGCAGGTAAGCACAATTCACTTTACTTAATCATTTTAGCTGAATTTCTCAATAAAAAACTTTTAGCCTATGGGTGTCAAGAAAAAATGCTGATACTATAGGGTGCTGTGATTCAAGAAAGTTTGGGAACCACCCTTGGGTTAAATCAATAATGAGATTGAGGGAACAAATGTTTAATACATGTGGCAACTTTGTGTGTTAGTAGATGTTGGTTAAATTTCATGAAGTGCGAATAGAAATAGCTTTCCCCATAGACGGTGTAAAATGTATTGCACTGAATGTCTAGGACTAGACCTGATCTCTAGGATCTCAGCTGTGCTGGGATGTGCCTACCACTATGCAGATAAAGCCCACAATACGTAAGTGGGCTTTATATAAGGAAGCAGTGTTTTAAGAGGCAATTATTAAAGGAGGAATTGATAAGTTAATTATTGCAGAAAGAATGATTAAAGTGGACATGAAAGAAAGGGGATGATAATGTAGGGACAGATAGAAGGTGGTGATAATAGGAGGTGATAATGGTATGGGGTGAAGATGGAAGGGGGTGTTGAAGAACGGGATAAAAAATGGAAGATGGGGTGGTGAGAGAAAAGTAAAAATGAGTGAAGAGAGACAGAGCTGGTCTGGGAAACATTACGTTAAGCATTAGAGCTCTGAGTAACTCTGCTGCCTTGGCGGTATACAGTATATATTCAGTAAATTGCAATGATAATGGAATTTTTCATAGTCTCGATAAGTGAAAATAAAAAAATCCTACTTATTAATCTAGTTCTCGTGAGTTTTTGCTAGAGTTGAACAAATCTTTTTGTGTCTTTTTCCAAAAAATGCATTGAATGTTATTGAATTACCCAGACAAAAAATAGCGATAAAATGAATTTGCAGCATAGTCCCAGTTTTAGCATTTGAAAACGTATTGTGTACAACTGAATTGCCCACTCAATTGCAGACAATATACAAGTGTCATACGTCAAATTAATCAGCATAGTCTCCCGATACATCCTAGTCATATCGCGTTGTTACTAACGTAACTTCGGCAAAAAAAAAAAGACCCTCGACACTAGCAGAGTTGCACAGGACCTGGCGTCTCACTCGCTTTAGGCATCTCACGCTGCATAGCGTACTGAGGCTTGCTGTATGAAGACACATCTGTAGAGGAGGCTTCTATTTTGTGAGCTCATTCGGAAGCATGACCCAACAACTAACACCACTGATGCCTATAAACTACAGTTAGCACCTTTTACTGGTAATGGCCGCTCCAACATGTGCAGTAGTGCATGATGAGTCCCATAGCAGAAAGTAAAGTGATCGCAGCGCCTGACTCTGGATGTGTTTCTGCATACATGTGGGCTGCACATCATTTCTTATTGCTGTGAATAGCGGTGATAAGAAATTGTAATTATCGGAACTAAGGGCCTAATCGCAACAGCAAACATTTTCTCTAATGGGCAAAACCATGTGCACTGCAGGTGGGGCAGATACAACATGTGCAGAGAGAGTTAAATTTGAGTGGGGTGTGTTCGAACTGAAATCTAAATTGCAGTGTAAAAATAAAGCAGCCAGTATTTACCTTGCAAAGAAACAAAATAACCCACCCAAATCTAACGCTCTCTGCACATGTTATGGGGTATATTCAATTAAAGTCAGATCCATTCCGACATGTATTTAACGGAATGGATCCGACAAAGGCTATTCAATGAATGGCCAAATCCGACTGTCGGATTTGGCCATTCCCGGTGTCCCCTCCACACTGCTGCTGCAGCACTCAGCTGCTGTCCTGTCCTCCTCCCAGCTCATCCTCATCATCGCTGCTGGGAGAGAGGAGCCTGGCCAGGTGGGGGGGACGCCTATCGGAGGTAGTGCTCTGCAGCCCGTCGCTCCGTCTCATGTCCTCAATCCGCCTTTTTTTAAAGTCGGATTGAGATTGTCGGAAAGGGGGCCAAAACCTGACGGATTTGGCCCAGTTTCCAAAAGAAGCACGCGGATCGGCGGCTATTAGGCCGATCCACATGCTTTCCGATAAGTCGAATTTCCTGACTTTTTGGAAAACTGAGGGGGGATTGAATAGGTCGGAACCCCTTCCGACCTAAAAAAAAAGAAAACTGCAGTCTTTTCGACAAGACGTCAGTTTAGACTGTAATTGAATATACCCCTATATCTGCCCCACCTGCAGTGCGCATAGTTTTGCCCATTAGAGAAAGATTTTGCTTTTGCGATCAGGTCTGAATTAGGCCCTAAAACTTGATAATTAATAAATATGCCCTTTTGACTTGTACAACTGCAACAACTGGAGAGCAACACGATACTTAATCCTGAAATCAAATATTACTTTTTAAACTTGTAAAACTGACTAATTTCTAAACATTTATACCAATTATACTTCTGTATAAACAAACTCCATTCCTTTTGACAATAGCCAAATCCTTAAATGAATGTACACACAGGCTTGTAGCTTCTAAGCCGGAGATATGACACAATAATATGTTAAAACAGCTGAAAAGAATGCTACACCTACCCCTCCTGTTACCCTCACAGTGAGGTTTCCAAAACAGGACTTCAGTTACTAAGCCATCTAATTTTGCTTTAAATGATGATTTGTAAATATTTCAGAAGAGGATTATGAGCAAATAAGGGAGGATTCTGGGTTATTTCCATACAAACAGTTGTCGAAAAGGCGCCAAATGACAAGATCTTAGTAATGTGACTCAATTCACATTTTGCTTCCACTGACTTGTGATACTTGGGTATTGTGTTACTGTTAGGAAGTGGTAATATTGGACCAGGCTTGGGAAGAAAGTTGGCAATTAGAGTTTTCCATTTTATCTCTAATCTGGAACTTTTTATCAATGATCTCTGATTATTCTGTGGAGAAAAGGCTTCTGCCTATCTAAGAAGGGCTACCGCTGTGTTCTAGGCAGAGGTTAAACTTGCTGGTAAAGACAGTCACTAGGTTTCTCTATCTAAAGGCTATTTAAAAGGATAGTGGTGGGGGGTTAGATACGTTATACCGGTGGATGGGATGCCAGCTGTCAATATCCCGACATCGGCATCCTGTCCACCAGAATGCCGGCAGCGGGGCAATCGCTAAAAGTCCCCTTGCGAGCTCGCTGTGCTCTCGCCACGCTGTGGGCTCGGTGGCTCACCACAGGATCTATTCCCACTCTATGGGTGGCATTTTAAGTGCATCCCATGGTGGGTTATGGACTGCTTTCGCTGTAGTCCAGAAGGGGGCAGCCACGTCCGCACAGCAAGGGGCATGCGTGGGTAGGGAGGGATAGATGGTCACCATGATTCCATCATCATAGCTCCGCCCCCTGCTAAACAATGTCAAAATGACTAACTTTGTAAAGTGGAGGGGGTGGCTATGATGTCGAGATTCAGCTGCGGGAGACTTAAATGCTCTTCCTGGGCAGCCAGAATCGCCACCCAAGAGACTGGAGCCTCTGGGGCCTTCCAGAAGAGTATGCAAGTATGCTGTAATGTTATGGGTTTTCTTAATGTCATTTACTTTATATATATATATATATATATAATAATTATTATTATGATTTTTTTTATCATTTTATTAACAAGTGCAATTGGAAGACTAAGTCAAAGCTTACATGTGTGCAGATCAAGTCACCAGGTAGTATCCACTCATTTGCTCCAGCAATACTGTAGTCGAAAATTGTGGCTAGAAAACATTTTCTATCGCTGCCTTGTTAGTGCTGTGTAATAACAGAAGTCAATGGGTCTGAGTTGCATACTGCTGCGATTGCTTTTTTCTGTAGCCATGTTTGTAACTATATGCTAAAGATAGTGTAAGCCCTTCCGTGGTGTACCGTTGTACATCTCAATGTGTAAGGACTGAGACTCCCACTTTGAGTCTTCAGATGCTGTAATACCGATTGGTGCATCTTTAGATGCCATCACTGGATGCGCCATCGAAACCTGAACCAGCTCTACGGTAGGTGCATATTTTCCATCTGTGTATAACCTCCAGTGTGTACGACTAGCATCTGCGTATGCAACATCAGCGTCATGCCCACAACACTCCCATAACATGGACCATCTTTGTGCATCTGAATAGTAAACTCCCAGTCGCCGCCCAGGAATGCCCAGTACATTTCCATTACATTTCTGAAACCGTGTGCCTCAGTCATAACTGTGCCCCTGCCTACCTCCCAACATGACTCTGTCCAGGAGGGACAGAATGCTCTGCTCCTGGACTTCCCTCTTAATTTATGATTGCCATCACCTGTGCTGAAACACCTTTCTTATCCATTAACCTGTCCAAAACAGGTGCCGGCAATCATACATTAAGAGAAAAGTCCAGAAGCAGAGCATTATGTCCCTCCTGGAGAGGTTCATGTTGGGAGGTATGCCTCTGTGTGTATATGCCGTGGGACGCAAGTGCCATATGAGTTTTTAGATATATTGGAACACATGCCGCGGCATTGTGGGAGACCGAGAAACAGGTCCAATATCTAAATTGCCACAATGAATCTCCCAAGAGCGCAGTTAAGCCTGTGAGTAGACCCGTCTTACCTTTTTTGTCTGCTTATTATTATCCAGTCTTGTTTCATTACTGTATTTGTTTCTAATTGAAAATCACTGTGTATAATGCTGGTGCTATCCAGAGAAATGTTATTAAAGATATCATTAAATTAGCTTTCATTAGATGGTGCAAATGCTAACATCAGATTATTTGCTTATGGTGTGATGCAAGTGGATAGGACATTAACTATATCTGCCAAACCTTCAGTCTCAAGTAGCCCAATGAATCTATGCAATAATTTTATTTAACTGCAGTCCAGGTTTTAATGATATCCATGGCACATGTGACTTACCTTAGTCAGTTTGATTATACCATCTGTGCACAAGCAGGGATATACCTAAAACCTGCACTTGACTCGTCACCCCGTTATGTCCCATTGACCATAAACCACCGTCAGTAATGAAAGTAATGAAATGTCAGTAATGAAACTTATCATGTGCGCAGTGCGACACTGGAAAAAAAATAGCTTAAATCCGCTAACATCGGCATTGTATCCAGTGCTGAATCAGGCCCAATGGGTCTCTTCATTTAAAGACTGTCAGATGGATGATCCTCTATAATATCCTATGAAACCAGCACTGAGCACTTAATCTGTTATTAAGGAGCTTTCTGGCAAAGGCATGACAAAAATTGTGCTTCTATAAGATGTCCATATGTCACTCTAAGCCTTTAACAAAAATGACGTTGTGAGCTGTAAAATGCTACAAATGAACTTATTTTCACGAATATATCACATTACATTCTCCTTTTTCACAGATAAATCTGATCTAAAAGATCAGAATCATTTGTTTCATAAACACCGGGAGTAATATTCCACCATTAATCCTGTCTTCATAGATTCCCGGATTAGCAAGGATGGCACAATATATCTGCTTAGAAACCGACTGTTCGGAGAACTGTTTATGGAATATGGAATAGCCGCAATAAAGACCCAGAGTATGCGCTGATCAGGGAAAATGATATTCCCATTTGCACGATAGGATAATAAGTAAGGAGTAGGAACTGTGCACACTTAAATGCATTTCCAAATTAGGGCTCTGATTCAGCATGGATCGCAAAATCTAAATCTTTATCTAATGGGCAAAACCATGGCCCTCATTCTGAGTTGTTCGCTCGCAAGCTGCTTTTAGCAGCATTGCACACGCTAAGCCGCCGCCTACTGGGAGTGTATCTTAGCTTAGCAAAATTGCGAACGAAAGATTCTCTAAATTGCGATTAGAAATTTCTTTGCAGTTTCTGAGTAGCTCGAGACTTACTCTGCCACTGCGATCAGTTCAGTCAGTTTCGTTCCCGGTTTGACGTCACAAACACACCCAGCGTTCGCCCAGGCACTCCCCCGTTTCTCCAGCCACTCCCGCGTTTTTCCCAGAAACGGCAGCGTTTTTTCACACACTCCCATAAAACGCCCAGTTTCCGCCCAGAAACACCCACTTCCTGTCAATCACATTATGATCACCAGAACGAAGAAAAAACCTTGTAATGCCGTGAGTAAAAGACCAAACTTCTTAGCAAATTTACTTGGCGCAGTCGCAGTGCGAACATTGCGCATGCGCAATTTGCGGAAAATCGCTGCGATGCGAAGAAAATTACGGAGCGAACAACTCGGAATGAGGGCCCATGTGCACTGCAGGGGGGGATGGGGCAGATGTAACATGTGCAGAGAGAGTGAGATCTGGGGGGGGGGGGGTGTTCAAACTGAAATCTAAATGTCAGGTTACCGTTCCTAATTGTAGTCCACGTGGATGGTAAATTATAAAAAAAAGTATTTACAAAAATTCCAAAAACCTCATGTGAACCATATGCATTGTCGACCATTTGATTTTGTGTCGACCTATAATACGGATAACTTGGTACATTCACCCTTTTAGTTTTACCATTGTTAGCTAGCCAAATGAAAAATGGGAAGGCTGGTATATATTTCCATAAAAAGGGGGCCACCACTGGTGTATCTATAATGGGTGCAGTTTGTGAGGTGCACACGGCCCCCTGGGTCCAGAGTGGGCCCACACTGCACTCATTTTTCTATACTTACCTTTCCGGCGTCTATCGGTGTTCGTGTGGGCCCCCTCCTCTCCCGTAGCCACCACCGCCACTGCTAGCGCACTGAGCACTAGAGACTCTGGCACAGTGTCTACAGTGCATGCGCAAGACTCCGAAAATGTGCCAGAGTCTCAGTGCTCAGAGGGCTATCAGCGGCGCTGCCGGGTACGGTAGAGGAGGGGAGCCCATACACGGAGTCTGCACACTGGTCCCCTCCTACCTTGAGACGCCTCTGGTGGCCACACTGTACATACAGGTGCATTATACAGAGGAATCACATTGTCATGTGTAACTAAGGACAAGCTTGGAGTGTCATTGCGCTTACAAGTATAAAATAAGAATTGACAATCACATGACCAGCAGAGCAAAGGAAACAAGGAAATGAATGTAGGTGGCCCAAATATAGTAGCAGTCAGCTGTAATTTCAGTTGACAGTTTCAGACCATCTGTGCTTAAGCCACACAGAACAATCAGCATTAATCCCCACTAAGATTCTCATAAATGACACCGGGGTCTCTTTGATCCTTTGAAAATGAATCTGCAAAGTATTGCAGGTTACAATATAAGTTCACTCACTGAATTTGCGTTTCCTAGGTATCTTCAGTTATTTGGGCTAATTCATATGTGGGTGGAGGTGCTCTCACTGCAGCTCTGTATGATAATGCAGCAGGATGCATCTATTACAACCAGTCCCCAGCTGCTGCAGTAGTGATCCTAAGACGCAGCATCAGATCACTCACCAGCGGGCAGCTTGTGGCACCCATGGGGAACTTGTGGCAAGTAGATTGTCACAGAGGACAGTAGATCTCCGTACAATGATAGAGATCCCTAGCCTCTTCCCTCCTCCTAAACAGCGGCAACACGTCTCCGTTTGAAGAAAAGGAGGCGCCCCCACAAACGACATCAGAATGTCAGTCACTGACAGTCTGATGCCAAAGAGTGTCCGTCATTGCAGGACCCATTGGCGCTGAATGGGTCCTGCGCATGTGCAAAGTACAGATAGTTGGTACTTTGCTGCATGAACAGTAACTCCAAACACATCTGAATAGCGGCCAGGGACGTGCGGTGAGCTAAATGGCTCAGGAGGCACTGGCTAACCCCAGAGCCAGAATTCCATGCAATATATGAGCCAAAGGGTACATCTGGGCATTATACACAGGTGCAGCAGTATAAACTCCTGGAAATTTGGTGAGTTTTGATCAGAGATGTGCTGAAATGATAACCAGGTGAGCCATAGACATTTGACCCCAGAGTTTAGGCTATAAAAATAATTAGAATAATGCAAAGGAGGTATTTCAAACAAATTATTAGTATTTTATATATACTTTATTCAGTCAAAACTCTGGTTTAAACGTAAGTATGACAGGAAAGGCTCTGCCTCACCCCACCTAACAGCCCCATTGTTACATCCGTATCCTATCCTTGTGTTTAGTATATTTAATTTGCTGGCTTGTCTGTTTCTTAAATTCACGTTTCTTAATTAGTAAACAATGAGCATGGGGAATTTTGGGGAGACTTTCTAAATTTTAGGATCTCATCCTAGGACTTGTCAGCTCTGTAGCTGAACCAGCTGGGTGTACATGAGGTCTAACAAGGTGCTGTGTACATGAGGTCTAACAAGGTGCTGTGTACATGAGGTCTAACAAGGTGCTGTGTACATGAGGTCTAACAAGGTGCTGTGTACATGAGGTCTAACAAGGTGCTGTGTACATGAGGTCTAACAAGGTGCTGAGATGGTGTCTTTGAAAAAGATAACTCCCAGATTAAGCTTCTACAGACAGAAAGGCCTTAAACCCTGTATTAATATAGACTGCTGACAGACTTGTGTGTAATTCGTTACAGTTTTACATATACACACGCCTGGCCAGACTCTCCCAGCTCAAGAACATCTGTTGTCTATTCCATGGAGCATGTCAATATAACAGTCCATCAAGTCACACCACATACTGGATGGGTAAAACGGCTGTTAGTGTTGCAGGACGCTGTCAGCAGTCTGACAAGCTGTCATGAGCAGAAGGGGCTATGAGCCAACGGTGGTGCTTATACAAAGCCAAGTGTTAGGGTTTGTTTTCCTTCTCTGTGTTTCTGGATATAGACAGATTCTAGCTAGGTTCACAGTATAAAAGGAACTACTAGAGGAATAATGCCAGGCCCTTCTTAAGAAACAGGTCCGTCAAATCATGCATATATTGTTTTCAAATTAAATTACTTATCTAATAAATAAAACGGTCAGGTTTGGAACCAGAATGGTCTGAGTCTGCAGCAGGACTGGTCAACCTGCGGCTCTCCAGCTGTTGTGAAACTACAAGTCCAAGCATGCCCTGCCACAGTCTTGCTATTGGGAATGATAAAACTGTGGCAGGGCATGCTGGGATGTGTCATTTCACAACAGCTGGAGAGCCACGGGTTGGCCAGGGCTGGTCTGGAGGGAGCCTTTCCTGTATACAGCTTTGAGAATTTTGAATGTAATTTACTGATAGCCTATTCAAAAGTGCAGAAATTGGTGCATTTAGTTTTGCAATGAAGGGGGAAATTTATATTTTTTATTATTATTATTATTATTATGTTAAAAAATATACATTTTGTGGCATGGCACTATAGAAAATAGCTGGCTGTGGTGGAGAAGGATGGAAGTGTGGTGGAGATGGAAAGTGACTGTGCTCCCTGAAATGCGTTTGGTGGATGAGCGTGAGCAGCAAGTATTGTAAGTCAGTGTTTTTGTAGCATTTTCACAGTTGATAAATTAGCCTTGAGCAAGTGTATGCACTTACCAATCGCCAGATGGGTCGGTGAGTCGCCCTAGTATGTACCCAGCATTAATGAAGGTGTCAGAAAACACCTCAGAGGAGCCTGGGCAGCAACTGTATTACTCTTTGAGAGAAGGAGGCCTTTGAAAAATGATAATTTTCAAGACTCAATGACCATAAAGTAAAAATAGCTGTGACTTTTCTACATCCAATCTTTAGAAGGGATATAAGAGCAGATGTGTGTCATTTCGTGCTCTAGAAAAAGCTGTAAAAACAGTTCCTAAGGTTACTATTCCCTCACTACAAAAAAGTTAAGTTGCTAGAAAACTATATATATATATATATATATATATATATATATATATATATATATATATATATATACACTGCTCAAAAAAATAAAGGGAACACTAAAATAACACATCCTAGATCTGAATGAATGAAATATTCTTATTAAATACTTTATTCTTTACATAGTTGAATGTGCTGACAACAAAATCACACAAAAATTATCAATGGAAATCAAATTTATTAACCCATGGAGGTCTGGATTTAGAGTCACCCTCAAAATTAAAGTGGAAAAACACACTACAGGCTGATCCAACTTTGATGTAATGTCCTTAAAACAAGTCAAAATCAGGCTCAGTAGTGTGTGTGGCCTCCACGTGCCTGTATGACTTCCCTACAATGCCTGGGCATGCTTCTGATGAGGTGGCAGACGGTCTCCTGAGGGATATCCTCCCAGACCTGGACTAAAGCATCCGCCAACTCCTGGACAGTCTGTGGTGCAACGTAGCGTTGGTGGATGGAGCGAGACATGATGTCCCAGATGTGCTCAATTGGATTCAGGTCTGGGGAACGGGCGGGCCAGTCCATAGCATCAATGCCTTCGTCCTGCAGGAACTGCTGACACACTCCAGCCACATGAGGTCTAGCATTGTCTTGCATTAGGAGGAACCCAGGGCCAACCGCACCAGCATATGGTCTCACAAGGGGTCTGAGGATCTCATCTCGATACCTAATGGCAGTCAGGCTACCTCTGGCGAACACATGAAGGACTGTGCGGCACCCCAAAAAAATGCCACCCCACACCATTACTGACCCACTGCCAAACCGGTCATGCTGGAGGATGTTGCAGGCAGCAGAACATTCTCCTTGGCGTCTCCAGACTCTGTCACGTCTGTCACATGTGCTCAGTGAGAACCTGCTTTCATCTGTGAAGAGCACAGGGCGCCGGTGGCGAATTTGCCAATCTTGGTGTTCTCTGGCAAATGCCAAACGTCCTGCACGGTGTTGGGCTGTAAGCACAACCCCCACCTGTGACGTCGGGCCCTCATACCACCCTCATGGAGTCTGTTTCTGATCGTTTGAGTAGACACATGCACATTTGTGGCTTGCTGGAGGTCATTTTGCAGGGCTCTGGCAGTGCTCCTCCTGTTCCTCCTTGCACAAAGGTGGAGGTAGCGGTCCTGCTGCTGGGTTGTTGCCCTCCTACGGCCTCCTCCACGTCTCCTGATGTACTGGCCTGTCTCCTGGTAGCGCCTCCATGCTCTGGACACTACGCTGACAGACACAGCAAACCTGTGTGCAAATGGAATAGACAACAGGTGGAAATTATAGGCAATTAGAAGACACCCCCAATAAAGGAGTTGTTCTGCAGGTGGTGACCACAGACCACTTCTCAGCTCCTATGCTTTCTGGCTGATGTTTTGGTCACTTTTGAAAGCTGGCGGTGCTTTCATTCTAGTGGTAGCATGAGACGGAGTCTACAACCCATACAAGTGGCTCAGGTCATGCAGCTCATCCAGGATGGCACATCAATGCGAGCTGTGGCAAGAAGGTTTGCTGTGTCTGTCAGCGTAGTGTCCAGAGCATGGAGGCGCTACCAGGAGACAGGCCAGTACATCAGGAGACGTGGAGGAGGCCATAGGAGGGCAACAACCCAGCAGCAGGACCGCTACCTCCGCCTTTGTGCAAGGAGGAACAGGAGGAGCACTGCCAGAGCCCTGCAAAATGACCTCCAGCAAGCCACAAATGTGCATGTGTCTACTCAAACGATCAGAAACAGACTCCATGAGGGTGGTATGAGGGCCCGACATGTACAGGTGGGGGTTGTGCTTACAGCCCAACACCGTGCAGGACGTTTGGTATTTGCCAGAGAACACCAAGATTGGCAAATTCGCCACTGGCGCCCTGTGCT
This sequence comes from Pseudophryne corroboree, assembly GCF_028390025.1. Classification (NCBI taxonomy): domain Eukaryota; kingdom Metazoa; phylum Chordata; class Amphibia; order Anura; family Myobatrachidae; genus Pseudophryne; species Pseudophryne corroboree. Next base: position 476,359,340 of record NC_086446.1, read on the forward strand.
CTTCACAGATGAAAGCAGGTTCACACTGAGCACATGTGACAGAGTCTGGAGACACCAAGGAGAACGTTCTGCTGCCTGCAACATCCTCCAGCATGACCGGTTTGGCAGTGGGTCAGTAATGGTGTGGGGTGGCATTTCTTTGGGGGGCCGCACAGCCCTCCATGTGCTCGCCAGAGGTAGCCTGACTGCCATTAGGTACCGAGATGAGATCCTCAGACCCCTTGTGAGACCATATGCTGGTGCGGTTGGCCCTGGGTTCCTCCTAATGCAAGACAATGCTAGACCTCATGTGGCTGGAGTGTGTCAGCAGTTCCTGCAAGATGAAAGCATTGATGCTATGGACTGGCCCGCCCGTTCCCCAGACCTGAATCCAATTGAGCACATCTGGGGCATCATGTCTCGCTCCATCCACCAACGCCACGTTGCACAACAGACTGTCCAGGAGTTGGCAGATGCTTTAGTCCGCCACCTCATCAGGAGCATGCCCAGGCGTTGTAGGGAGGTCATACAGGCACGTGGAGGCCACACACACTACTGAGCCTCATTTTGACTTGTTTTAAGGACATTACATCAAAGTTGGATCAGCCTGTAGTGTGTTTTTCCACTTCAATTTTGAGTGTGACTCCAAATCCAGACCTCCATGGGTTAATAAATTTGATTTCCATTGATAATTTTTGTGTGATTTTGTTGTCAGCACATCCAACTATGTAAAGAATAAAGTATTTAATAAGAATATTTCATTCATTCAGATCTAGGATGTGTTATTTTAGTGTTCCCTTAATTTTTTTGAGCAGTGTGTATATCTATCTATATATATATATATATATATATATAAATAAATAAATAAAACATGTCACTTTTTTATAATGTCACACAGTATGTGGGTTTTTCTGGCATTATACATAAAGTAAATATCAAGTCCATTTAGAATCAACAATTATTATACTGTAGCCTGATCGGCAATATCATATTTTAGTGTTAATCATTATAATTTGTCCAATAGGTGGCACTAAAACTAATATCAACTATAAGTAATAATAAAATGCAACATAATATACTGGAGCTATACCAATGTTACTAAATAAATCTGTGTCACCTGAACAGCCTGCATTTAGTAACTTACTGGTTTGATATTTATTTGATTTTATGATTAAAACTAGAACTGATCATCTAACATAGTGACTCAGACTTCTAATTTTTAACCAGTCATCACAATAATCTGAATCCAAATTCTGCAGTACAACTTCTATGTGGTATCTAAAATGTGACATTTGAGAATACTTAACCCTTTCATGGCTGTCACTATAATAGAGAAAATTCTGTGAACCTTTAAATTTCTAATTCTACTTAAGAAAATTTCCTAATAATAGACTTTGTTCTTATAGGGCCAAGAGCAATAGTATAATATATATTTTTCTAATTAACCTAAATTGGCAATCAACCATCTACAACTACACTAACAAAAGATAACTTAAATACTAACTGATAAGGAGACAAAAGACTCACTTGGATTTTGAGTCACTATCCCCCTTGGTTTACGCTTCAGTAACTAACACACTCCCCGCACTCTCTCGCAGTTGACTCCACTACAGAGTCCTACTTTCATTATTGTAAACGCACTTTTGCTGTCATTAATTAACTGTGCCAACTGGTACCTGGTTATTGCACCATGACTGGTTGGAGACTAGCAGCTCCTATGCATATGATCCAAATTCCTACTGGTATTAAATACAGTAGCAGTGATCACAGCCCAATTGCACCCACCACATGTGTATTGTACAGTATGTAAAGGGTTTACAACGTACGCATTACCTACATTACTTAAGGGCAGCCATATTAAGGGCTAAACTAAAATTCACAGGAAAACAACTTATCATTTCACTAGGAACCACTTATTAACCCTCCCTCACCCAACCCACCAGCTACTATCTATCAGTGCACAAGAACTTGCTTCCTACTTTAAGGACAAGACTGATAAGATCCGAAATGGTACAGTATGTTCTTCCTCAGCCAGTGATCTTCTCAATTCCCTACCAGAACCCTCTGGCACCTCCTTTTCATTTGATCCCACGAATGAAGATAAGGTATCAGCACTCTTCTTATCCTCCTACTCCACTACCTCATCTCCACTTGATCCAATACCCTCACAAATCAGTAAAGCTATGTCTCCTGTGCTCATCCCAACCTTAACTAAAATCTGTAATCTCTATCTACTGGTATCTTCACATCACTGTTCAAGCTTGCAGAGATTACTCTCATTCTTAATAACACAATTCGGACCCTAACTCTCTCTTTAACTACCATCCCATTTCTCAGCTCCCATACTCCTCCAAGCTACTTGAGAGACTTGTCTACACTCGCCTCACACACTTACTTGACTTGCACAACTTATTGGACCCACTTCAGACAGGCTTTCATTCCCAACACTCCACAGAGACAGCACTGACTAAGGTAGTGAATGATCTGGTCACGTCTAAAGGCCATTTACTCACTTCTTATTTATCTAAATCTCTCTACTGCTGTTGACACGGTTGACCACTCTCTTCTTATACAAACACTACAATCCCTAGGTCTTCAGGACATTGTAGCTGTTCTTGGTTCTCATCCTACCTATCTAATTGCTCTTTCAGTGTTTGGTTCTCTGAATCTACCTCCTCTTCACTACCTCTATCAGTTGGAGTAGTGCAGGGTTCACCCCTAGGTCCTCTGCTTTTCTCAATCTATACCACATCTCTTGCCAAACTAATCAGCTCTTTCGGATTTCAGTCTCATCTGTATGAGGATGATGCTTAAATCTTTCTACCCTCCCCAGATTTGTCCCCACCGGCATTCGTCCGTGTCACTGAATGCCTTTCTGCCATACCATCTTGGACGTCATCTCGCCACCTCAAACTTAATATTTCAATAACAAAATGATTTATATTTCCACTGGCCAAAAGTAGTTACCAACCTGATATCTCTATGCTGCCTAGGTGTCATCCTTGACTCTGACCTGTCCTTTGTTCCCCACATTCAATCTGTCTCTAAATCATGTAACATACATCTAAAAAAACATATCCAGAATACGACCGTATCTTACACAAGACACTGCAAAAACTCTAATCCAGGCACTCATTATCTCCTGCATTGATTATTGCAATAGTTTCCTTACAGGTCTTAGCAAAAACAGACATCTCACCACTACAATCCATTTTGAATACAACTGGGAGGCTGATCTTCTTTGCTAAAAGTTCATCACCTGCTGATCCGCTCTGTCAGTCCCTCAGCTGGTGGGCTGTATTCTACAGCATTCAATATAAAATACTTTTACTTACATAAAAGGCTATTAACCAAGCATCACCAACATACATCTCCCTTATTTCAAAGTATCTCCCAAGTTGACCTCCCTGCTCTGCACAAGATCTGCATCTCTCATCCACGCTCATTACTTGCTCCCATTCACGATCGCAGGACTTAAGTCGGGCTGCACCCACTCTGAGATTGCCTTCCCACACACAATAAGGCTCTCCTCTAGTCTCCAAACCTTCAAGCGTTTCCAGAAAACTCACCTCTTCTGGCAAGCTTATCAAATTCCGGAACCACAAACATAACCTTCATAGGGGTATATTCAATTAGGGTCGGATCCATTCCGACATGCATTTGTCGGAATGGATCCGACAACCCCTATTCAAATCTCATCTCAATTCGACTTTTTCAAGTCGAATTGAGATGAGGGACCCAGAGGAGGAGAGCGGGGGGCCGCGGGGAGACCAGCCGGGACAGCCGCCGGCAGACGGAGGAGATTAGCGCTACAGTAGCGCTGCAGGAGGATAACACACAGCCGCCCGACCTCACAGCAGTGTCCACCCGGCACCAGAAAGCGTGACCTCACTTGCTGGAGCCGGGTGGAAGCTGCCGTGAGCGGCGCGGCTGTGTGACATCCTGCTGCAGCGCTGTGCTGTAGCACTGATCTCCCCTATATACCCGCGGCTGTCCCCCGTCTCCTCACGGCTCCCCCTCCTGCTCTGGGTCCCACATCTCAGTCCGACATTTTTTTATGTCGGACTGAGATGGCCGAAAAGGGGGCCAAAACCGACCGACACAAGCACGTGGATCGGCAGCTATTCCGCTGAACCACGTGCTTTTCGACAAGTCGAATTCAAAATTTGGGATATACTGAATAGGTTGAATCACGATTCGACCTTAAAAAGTCGAAAACTGCCATCTTTTCGACAGACGGCAGCTTTCGACTTCAATTGAATATACCCCTTAAGCTGTTCTACCTAATTACTTCCCCTCTGTACAGTCCACACATATCCTCACATATTTTCTTTTCTTCAATCTGACATCCTCCTGACCCCTGGTCAAGATTGCTGTGTGACTATATCATACAGCCCACCAAGAAATGTAATAGATAGCACCTATCTTTGTGTATCAATACCTACCTCTATGTCTGTCTGTTATTACCCAGTTTTATTTTATTACTGTTGTTTCCAATTGTTAAACATCAACAGGATATTCTGCGCTATATAAGAAACTATTAATACATACTAAATTACTAGCAATATCACTAGTTATTTTTGAGATTATAAATTGTATATTGGTTCAGCCCAGAAAATAGCTCATTGTCAAGTTGAAAATTCAAACCACTTCAAAAGTCTGCTTTATTTAGGTTTTTGTTTTCTCTATTCCAGAATATTTCTTGGTTATTATATTTAAGCGGCACTATTCCTTTACAGTATATAGCATTTTTATACTTTCCTTGTATCTGTCAGGCAAAATGGCCGCTCTCATTAAATATGCAACTTGCGTGTTCAGAAGGCATGCCCATTCTTGACTATAAGCTCCATTTCTTAACATCCATTTAACCCCTTCAGTAAGATCTGTGTGCTCAAACAATTCAATATAAAACCTACAGAATTTAGGGGTCTATTTACTAAGCCTTGGATGGAAATAAAGTCGCTGGAGATAAAGTACCAGCCAAGCAGCTCCTGTCATTTTTCAAACACAGCCTGTGGCATAGAAGTTAGGAGCTGGTTGGCTGGTACTTTATCTCCAGCGACTTTATCTCCATCCAAGGCTTAGTAAATAGACCCCTAAATCCTCAGTTACAGAAGTGGTAGCAATGCAGGTTAGCATTATTGGTTGTCAGTGTATCATCAAGTATGGGTAAAAACATGTAAGGGAAGTCATTTACCTGTTCTCAGTCATTTCACAGCAAGGTGTTATTATTTTCTTTGGGTAGTCTATATCTCAGGAAGGGTTTACACTTGGGCCCTCATTCCGAGTTGTTCGCTCGCAAGCTAGCAGCTTTACACACGCTAAGCCGCCGCCTACTGGGAGTGAATCTTAGCTTCTTAAAATTGCGAACGAAAGATTCGCAATATAGCGAAAAGACATCTCTGTGCAGTGTCTGAGTAGCTCGAGACTTACGCTGCATCTGCGATCAGTTCAGTGCTTGTCGTTCCTGGTTTGACGTCACAAACACACCCAGCGTTCACCCAGACACTCCTTCGTTTCTCCAGCCACTCCCGCGTTTTTCCCAGAAACGGTAGCGTTTTTTCGCACACACCCATAAAACGGCCAGTTTCCGCCCAGAAACACCCACTTCCTGTCAATCACATTACGATCACCAGAACGAAGAAAAAACCATGAGTAAAAAACCTAACTGCATAGCAAATTTACTTTGCGCAGTCGCACTGCGGACATTGCGCATGCGCACTAAGCGGAAAATCGCTGCGATGCGAAAACAATTTACCGAGCGAACAACTCGGAATGACCCCCTTGAAGCCTAATTGAGCCATATGCGAGGATCTAACAGCTCAGAGAATGTATACCAAGCGGGCTAATATAATAGAGCACCAACCAACAGGCCTGTACTGACACAGTTCTATGGGTTGGTCTTCAGTTTGCCGGCTGTCGGGATCCCGGCGTACAGTATACCGGCGCGGGAATCCCGACACCCGACATACCGACACCTTTTGTCCCTCTTGGGGGTCCACGACCCCCCTGGAGGGAGAATAGATAGCGTGGCGAGCACAGCGAGCTCGCAAGGGGCTCATTTGTGCTCGCCCAGCAGTCAGTATGCCGGCGGTCGGGATTTTGCGCCGGTATGCTGGTCGCCGGGAGCCCCGCCGCCAGCATACCCTACTAGATCCGTTCTATGTACCAGTATAAAGCGGAGACTTCAAACTTTAGAGTTTAGAAAGAAAAGTCTGTGAACATCTGCTTATTATTCTCCTGCACACAAAATTCATCAAACCAATTTACAAAATCAGCTATTTTGGGGAAAATTACAGGTTGTTCCGCATGATAAATATATTTGCAGACAGTTTAGCACAGCGGGACAGATGAACCACAGAATGTAGAGGTTGTAACTGCAGATAACTGTAGAAGGAGTTTGGAAGTGTATGTCAAAAACACTTTCCTAGATTTGATGAAAAGGTTGATTCAGAGACACGTGCAGTCAGCACACAATGCTGATGTTCATGTAGTTGAGCGATTTTTTTATCTTTTTTTGCAACTGTGCATGCGGGAAAATTTCTCAAACTACTACAGAGCATGCATTAAACAGAGTATGTACAAAGGTGCTGTTTTCCGATGGGGACAGACAGCATCAGAAATTTTGCAGAAAACTGATGGTCATTCCTGGAGTGGGTGGTGGCTAGTAGAGCACACAAGATGATCTGGTCAGTGGGAGTATAATAGGGGTGTCACGGGCATGTCAATGCCAGATTCTGTTACAGACGCCCGGCCACAGGAGGCCATAATCAGACAGAGAAACTGCGACAGGGCTGGTGCAAGTTTCCATGGTGTGACGGATGCCATAAGAGTCCCCTTGCGGGCTTGGTGGCTCTCTGTGCCAGCCACAGGTTCTATACTCACTCTATGGGTGTCGTGGACACCCACGAGTGGGAATAGCCCCTGTGCGCTGGGATTCCGGCATCGGTATCCTGACCGGCGGGATCCCGACAGCCAGAAAAATGATTGCATCTTGTCTGGACTATAGAGAAGTAGCTATATGTACTTTGAATCATGTTTGTCTGACAGACGAATCTGGGTTTAGTAGATGCCAGAAAAATGCTTCCTGCCCGAATGTGTACTGCCAGTTGTAAAATTTGTTGGAGGAGGAGTAATGGTATAGGGCTGCTTTGTATGGTTTTTCCTTGACTCAGTTCATTGAAGAAAAAAAATTATGCTATAGCGTAAAATGTAATTCTTCAGAATTGTGTGCGTATTACTTTAGGGTAACAGGGGAAGGCTCTTTCCTGTTGCAGCATAATGTTATGATTCTGATACTCAGGTCAGGGGTGATCTTATACGGTAGGACCTGAATACCAGAACGTAATGCTGGGAAAGGGGAATGGAAAGGGAATAGCCCCTGGCACCCTATCTCCGTTGTCTCGCCCGTGCTGTCAGTACACTCTTGCGAGACTATGGTTGCTTGGGCCCATGGCAACCGCGTTTGAAGGGCGGATTACGTCTGCCCAACTCCGATGCCCCCTCAGGTCTTAATGAGAGACAAAGAGTGAACCGAGACAGGGTGATAACAAGGGGCCCTCTAACTGAACAACAAAGCCAGGGGCTACTAACAAAGCTGAAACTAAAGTATGCGCGGATTTCCGCCAGGGAAAAGAACAACAAAATACTCCACTTGTCCACTCTCCTACACGGCACCGCCGAGTACCAGAGAGGACTGTGGAAGCGGATACCTCCGCAAATGCTCCAATAACAGAAAACAATATAAAGCGGTTTAGGCCGCAACTCGCGGCGGAGCCGCCACTCACGAAACCAAGCGAGATCCTCTATCGACTGCCACAGGTAAACGAGGACCAGAAGAACTCCTTAGGATAAGACGGCTACTCCAAGACTCAGGAACTCAGAGAACTGGAAAGACCGGGCACAGCAGACCAGGAACAGACGTTCACCAAACATGAGCAGCATGCAGGAAGCTATCAACGGTGTCTGTGTGAGGCACTGAGGAGGCTTAAAACAGGGAACCCTCCAATCAGAGTCCAGAGCCTAATTACCCAAAATGCCGTGCAGCTGCCTTGCTGCACGACCAGAGAACATGTGTGAGTGCATACTAATTAAACACCAGCAACGGGGAACGCGGTCCGCCTGTGGCGTCCCCGTTGCTATGGACCCGGCGGCTCGGCACGCACGCGTCCTGGCGTTGCTAGGCGCCGTGCAGAAAGGGGAGAAGGTGCAGCGGCCGGCTACGGACCGCTGCGCCTAACACATGACAACACCCACATGCACAAAGCGAAGTCTATCAAAAAATGGACTGAATAGTTTTGTGAGATAGGGGGACATTTACTAAGCAGTGATAAGAGCTGAGAAGTGAGCCAGTGGAGAAGTGGCCCCATCAACCAATCAGCAGCTCTGTATCATTTTATAGTATGCAAATTATAGATGTTTCTTCAGTGCTGATTGGATTCCATGGGCAGCATCTCCACTGGCTTACTTCTCCGCTCTTATCATTGCTTAGTAAATGTACCCCTAAGAGCTGAAAGGAAGGTGTAGAGACATGACCAATCCTCACTGAACACCATTGGGATGAACCAGAACGTTGACTGGAACTAATGCTATTGTGGCTAGATGGATGCAAATTCCAGCAATGTTCCAATCTAGGGGGTAATTCCAAGTTGATCGCAGCAGGATTATTGTTAGCAATTGGGCAAAACCATGGCCCTCATTCCGAGTTGTTCGCTCGCAAGGCGATTATAGCAGAGTTACACACGCTAAGCCGCCGCCTACTGGGAGTGAATCTAAACATCTTAAATGTGCGACCGATGTATTCGCAATATTGCGATCAAAACCGAGTTAGCAGTTTCTGAGTAACTCCAGACTTACTCTGCCTGTGCGATCAATTCAGTGCTTTTCGGTCCCGGCTGACGTCATAAACACACCCAGCGTTCGCCCAAGCACTCCCACCGTTTCTCCAGACACGCCTGCGTTTTTTCCGGAAACGGTAGCGTTTCAAGCCACACGCCCCTAAAACGCCGTACATCCGCCCAGTAACACCCATTTCCTGTCAATCACAATGCGTTCTCCGGAGCGACGAAAAAGCCGTGAGTAAAATTACTTTCTTCTTAGTAAAGTTACTTGACGCATGCGCAGTGCGAACATTACGCATGCGCACTAAGAGAATTCTCACTGCGATGCGATGAAAAATACCGAGCGAACAACTCGGAATGAGGGCCCATGTGCACTGCAGGGGAGGCAGATATAACATGTGCAGAGAAAGTTAGATTTGGGTGGGGTGTGTTCAATCTGCAATCTAATTTGCAGTGTAAAAATAAAGCAGCCAGTATTTACCCTGCACAGAAACAAAATAACCCACCCAAATCTAACTCTTTCTGCACATGTTATATCTGCCTCCCCTGCAGTGCACATGGTTTTGCCCAATTGCTAAAAAAAATCCTGCTGCGATCAACTTGGAATTACCCCCCTAGTGCAAAGCCTTCCAAAAGAATGGAGTCATAGCAATAAAAGGGGCACTCTCTCTATATGAATGCATATGGTTTTGGAATGAGATGTTGAATATGAACATGTTTGGTTGTCCACATTTAGCCATGCACTGTACAAAGAAACAAAAAAACTAGTGGTCCAGTGGGAGACAGTGTTTAGATTTTTTTAATTTTATTTTAATTTCAGCTGTTTTAAAAGACAACTACCTTTCAAAAGAGATAGAAGAACCAAAGGATGAGAGAGTATGGACTGTCTGACTTTCTGGAACAGTTATCACAACATGGTAACATTTACTAGTTTTTCAATAAAATAGTTTGCGAGCTAGATAACCATGCACATATTCGTATTTGCATGCAAATGCAGGATTTCCAGAGGAGAGTATCCAAGTGCTACCATGGGAAGTAATACTTACCAGGTACTTGTAACCACCCGAAATAACTGTTATCACCATTCCAGCAAGGTAGTAACAGATTATTGAAATATGCTTTATTCTTTCCATACACTTTTTGTTTTAATGTATAAAGGATTTTAAACATTTAACTTTGTAAAATAATAAGAATTTACTTACCGATAATTCTATTTCTCATAGTCCGTAGTGGATGCTGGGGACTCCGAAAGGACCATGGGGAATAGCGGCTCCGCAGGAGACTGGGCACAAAGTAAAAGCTTTAGGACTAGCTGGTGTGCACTGGCTCCTCCCCCTATGACCCTCCTCCAAGCCTCAGTTAGGATACTGTGCCCGGACGAGCGTACACAATAAGGAAGGATTTTGAATCCCGGGTAAGACTCATACCAGCCACACCAATCACACCGTACAACTTGTGATCTGAACCCAGTTAACAGCATGATAACAGAAGGAGCCTCTGAAAAGATGGCTCACAACAACAATAACCCGATTTTTGTAACAATAACTATGTACAAGTAATGCAGACAATCCGCACTTGGGATGGGCGCCCAGCATCCACTACGGACTCCGAGAAATAGAATTATCGGTAAGTAAATTCTTATTTTCTCTAACGTCCTAGTGGATGCTGGGGACTCCGAAAGGACCATGGGGATTATACCAAAGCTCCCAAACGGGCGGGAGAGTGCGGATGACTCTGCAGCACCGAATGAGAGAACTCCAGGTCCTCCTCAGCCAGGGTATCAAATTTGTAGAATTTAGCAAACGTGTTTGCCCCTGACCAAGTAGCTGCTCGGCAAAGTTGTAAAGCCGAGACCCCTCGGGCAGCCGCCCAAGATGAGCCCACTTTCCGTGTGGAATGGGCTTTTACAGATTTTGGCTGTGGCAGGCCTGCCACAGAATGTGCAAGCTGAATTGTACTACAAATCCAACGAGCAATCGTCTGCTTAGAAGCAGGAGCACCCAGCTTGTTGGGTGCATACAGGATAAACAGCGAGTCAGATTTTCTGACTCCAGCCGTCCTGGAAACATATATTTTCAGGGCCCTGACTACGTCCAGCAACTTGGAATCCTCCAAGTCCCTAGTAGCCGCAGGCACCACAATAGGTTGGTTTAAGTGAAATGCTGAAACCACCTTAGGGAGAAATTGAGGACGAGTCCTCAATTCTGCCCTGTCCGTATGAAAAATTAGGTAAGGGCTTTTATAGGATAAAGCCGCCAATTCTGATACACGCCTGGCTGAAGCCAGGGCTAACAGCATTACCACTTTCCATGTGAGATATTTCAAGTCCACAGTGGTGAGTGGTTCAAACCAATGTGATTTTAGGAATCCCAACACTACATTGAGATCCCAAGGTGCCACTGGAGGCACAAAAGGAGGCTGTATATGCAGTACTCCCTTGACAAACGTCTGAACTTCAGGAACAGAAGCTAGTTCTTTTTGGAAGAATATCGACAGGGCCGAAATTTGAACCTTAATGGACCCTAATTTGAGGCCCATAGACAGTCCTGTTTGCAGGAAATGCAGGAATCGACCCAGTTGAAATTCCTCCGTAGGGGCCTTCCTGGCCTCGCACCACGCAACATATTTACGCCAAATACGGTGATAATGTTGTACGGTTACATCCTTCCTGGCTTTGATCAGGGTAGGGATGACTTCATCCGGAATGCCTTTTTCCTTCAGGATCCGGCGTTCAACCGCCATGCCGTCAAACGCAGCCGCGGTAAGTCTTGGAACAGACATGGTCCCTGCTGGAGCAGGTCCTGTCTTAGAGGTAGAGGCCACGGGTCTTCCGTGAGCATCTCTTGAATTTCCGGGTACCAAGTCCTTCTTGGCCAATCCGGAGCCACGAGTATAGTCTTTACTCCTCTCCTTCTTATGATTCTCAGTACTTTTGGTATGAGAGGAAGAGGAGGGAACACATACACTGACCGGTACACCCACGGTGTTACCAGAGCGTCCACAGCTATTGCCTGAGGGTCCCTTGACCTGGAGCAATATCTGTCCAGTTTTTTATTGAGGCGAGACGCCATCATGTCCACCTTTGGTTTTTCCCAACGGTTTACAATCATGTGGAAGACTTCTGGGTGAAGTCCCCACTCCCCCGGGTGAAGATCGTGTCTGCTGAGGAAGTCTGCTTCCCAGTTGTCCACTCCCGGAATGAACACTGCTGACAGTGCTATCACATGATTTTCCGCCCAGCGAAGAATCCTTGCCACTTCCGTCATTGCCCTCCTGCTTCTTGTGCCGCCCTGTCTGTTTACGTGGGCGGCTGCCGTGATGTTGTCCGACTGGATCAATACTGGCTGACCCTGAAGCAGAGGCCTTGCCTGACTTAGGGCATTGTAAATGGCCCTTAGTTCCAGGATATTTATGTGAAGTGACGTTTCCATGCTTGACCACAAGCCCTGGAATTTTTTTCCCTGTGTGACTGCTCCCCAGCCTCTCAGGCTGGCATCCGTGGTCACCAGGACCCAATCCTGAATGCCGAATCTGCGGCCCTCTAGGAGATGAGCACTCTGTAACCACCACAGGAGAGACACCCTTGTCCTTGGAGACAGGGTTATCCGCTGATGCATTTGAAGATGCGATCCGGACCATTTGTCTAGCAGATCCAACTGAAAAGTTCTTGCGTGGAATCTGCCGAATGGAATCGCTTCGTAAGAAGCCACCATCTTTCCCAGGACCCTTGTGCACTGATGCACTGACACCTGGCCTGGTCTTAGGAGTTTCCTGACTAGGTCGGATAACTCCCTGGCTTTCTCTTCCGGGAGAAACACCTTTTTCTGTACTGTGTCCAGAATCATCCCTAGGAACAGCAGACGTGTCGTCGGAATCAGCTGCGATTTTGGAATATTTAGAATCCATCCGTGCTGTCGTAGTACTATTTCAGATAGTGCTACTCCGACCTCTAACTGTTCTCTGGACCGTGCCCTTATCAGGAGATCGTCCAAGTAAGGGATAATTAAGACGCCTTTTCTTCGAAGAAGAATCATCATTTCGGCCATTACCTTGGTAAAGACCCGGGGTGCCGTGGACAATCCAAACGGCAGCGTCTGAAACTGATAGTGACAGTTCTGTACCACAAACCTGAGGTACCCTTGGTGAGAAGGGCAAATTGGGACATGGAGGTAAGCATCCTTGATGTCCAGAGACACCATGTAGTCCCCTTCTTCCAGGTTCGCTATCACTGCTCTGAGTGACTCCATCTTGAACTTGAACCTTTTTATGTAAGTGTTCAAGGCTTTCAGATTTAAAATGGGTCTCACCGAGCCGTCCGGCTTCGGTACCACAAACAGCGTGGAGTAATACCCCTTTCCCTGTTGTAGGAGGGGTACCTTGATTATCACTTGCTGGGAATAAAGCTTGTGAATGGCTTCCAATACCGCCTCCCTGTCGGGGGTAGACGTTGGTAAAGCAGACTTCAGGAACCGGCAAGGGGGAGACGTCTCGAATTCCAATTTGTACCCCTGAGATACTAACTGCAGGATCCAGGGGTCCACTTGCGAGTGAGCCCACTGCGCGCTGAAATTCTTGAGACGGGCCCCCACCGTGCCTGAGTCCGCTTGTAAGGCCCCAGCGTCATGCTGAGGACTTGGCAGAAGCGGGGGAGGGCTTCTGTTCGTGGGAAGAAGCTGTCTGTTGCAGTCTTTTTCCCCTTCCTCTGCCCCGGGGCAGATATGAGTGGCCTTTTGCCCGCTTGCCCTTATGGGGACGAAAGGACTGAGCCTGAAAAGACGGTATCTTTTTCTGCTGCGAGGTGACTTGGGGTAAAAAGGTGGATTTCCCAGCCGTTGCCGTGGCCACCAGGTCCGATGGACCGCCCCCAAATAACTCCTCCCCTTTATACGGCAATACTTCCATATGCCGTTTGGAATCCGCATCCCCTGACCACTGTCGCGTCCATAATCCTCTTCTGGCAGAAATGGACATCGCACTTACTCTTGATGCCAGAGTGCAAATGTCTCTCTGTGCATCTCGCATATATAGGAATGCATCCTTTAAATGCTCTATAGTCAATAATATATTGTCCCTGTCCAGGGTATCAATATTTTCAGTCAGGGAATCCGACCAAGCCACCCCAGCACTGCACATCCAGGCTGAGGCGATTGCTGGTCGCAGTATAACACCAGTATGAGTGTATATACTTTTAAGGATATTTTCCAGCCTCCTATCTGCTGGCTCCTTAAGGGCGGCCGTTTCTGGAGACGGTAACGCCACTTGTTTTGATAAGCGTGTGAGCGCCTTATCCACCCTAGGGGGTGTTTCCCAACGAGCCCTAACCTCTGGTGGGAAGGGATATAGTGCCAATAATTTTTTAGAAATTAGCAGTTTTTTGTCGGGGGTAACCCACGCTTCATCACACACTTCATTCAATTCATCTGATTCAGGAAAAACTACGGGTAGTTTTTTCACACCCCACATAATACCCCTTTTTGTGGTACTTGCAGTATCAGAGATGTGCAAAACCTCCTTCATTGCCGTGATCATGTAACGTGTGGCCCTACTGGAAAATACGTTTGTTTCTTCACCGTCGACACTGGAGTCAGTGTCTGTGTCTGGGTCCGTGTCGACCCACTGAGGTAACGGGCGTTTAATAGCCCCTGACGGTGTTTGAGACGCCTGGACAGGCACTAACTGAGCTGCCGGCTGTCTCATGTCGTCAACAGTTTTCTGTAACGTGCCGACACTGTCACGTAATTCCTTAATTACGGCCATCCATTCAGGTGTCGACTCCCTAGGGGGTGACATCACCATTATAGGCAATTGCTCCGCCTCCACATCATTTTCCTCCTCATACATGTCGACACACACGTACCGACACCCAGCACACACACAGAGAATGCTCTGATAGAGGACAGGACCCACTTAGCCCCTTGGGGAGACAGAGGGAGAGTTTGCCAGCACACACCAGAGCGCTATATATGTATAGGGACAACCTTACAATAAGTGTCTATCCCTTATAGCTGCTTATATCTGTTATTTTTGCCAAATAAGTGCCCCCCTCTCTTTTTTACCCTGTTTCTGTAGTTGCAGGATGCAGGGGAGATTCTGGGAGCCTTCCTACCAGCGGAGCTGTGTGGGAAAAATGGCGCTGTGTGCTGAGGAGATAGGCCCCGCCCCCTTCACGGCGGGCTCTTCTCCCGCTTTTTTCTGGAAAACTGGCAGGGGGTTAAATACATCCATATAGCCCAGGAGCTATATGTGATGTATTTTTTGCCAAATAAGGTAAATTCATTGCTTCCCAGGGCGCCCCCCCCCAGCGCCCTGCACCCTCAGTGACCGAAGTGTGAAGTGTGCTGAGAGCAATGGCGCACAGCTGCAGTGCTGTGCGCTACCTTATGAAGACAGGAAAGTCTTCTGCCGCCGATTTATGGACCTCTTCTTGCTTCAGCATCTGTAAGGGGGCCGGCGGCGCGGCTCCGAGACCCATCCACGGCTGGGCCTGTGATCGTCCCTCTGGAGCTAATGTCCAGTAGCCTAAGAAGCCCAATCCACTCTGCACGCAGGTGAGTTCGCTTCTTCTCCCCTTAGTCCCTCGATGCAGTGAGCCTGTTGCCAGCAGGTCTCACTGAAAATAAAAAACCTATTTAAACTTTTACTCTAAGCAGCTCAGGAGAGCCACCTAGATTGCACCCTTCTCGTTCGGGCACAAAATCTTAACTGAGGCTTGGAGGAGGGTCATAGGGGGAGGAGCCAGTGCACACCAGCTAGTCCTAAAGCTTTTACTTTGTGCCCAGTCTCCTGCGGAGCCGCTATTCCCCATGGTCCTTTCGGAGTCCCCAGCATCCACTAGGACGTTAGAGAAAAATGTAATTTGTACTTTCACAGTTGCTGATATCAGGAGGGTTTTATTGGTGCACAGTTCTGGGCAACTAGAAGTGCCTTAAAGTGTGAGTCTAGATAAGACAGAGGATGAGAAGAGAAGGAGACAGACGTAGACTAATACCCCTTTTCCACCTGTAGCACGGGTCGCAGCCGGGAGCCTGACACGGCGGCGACCCGTGCTACAGCCCCCTTTCCCACAGCGCTCACCAACCCGGCATATTGCCGGGTTGGTGACGCTGCTGCTGACGTGGCAGGGGCGGCGCTAGGAGATCACATGATCTCTCAGCGCCACCCTTCCATTCACTGTGAACGGGAGCCCAACACGGCTTCCGTTAACACTACACAGCTTACCGGGTTGTACACGTGTTCAACCTGGCAAGATACCCAGGTAGGATTCCCGGATCACTTGATCCGGGAATTTGCTGGGGGGGGCCGTTTCCACTAGGAAAAAACACGGGTAAATGTGTGCCCCCGCGCATTTACCCGTGTTTAAAAAGGTAGTGGAAAAGGGGTATTATAGGGGAGTAAAGGTGCATACACGGATGGCGGTCATTAGGTCGACATGAGTTAGGTCGACATACATTGGGTCGACCATGCTTGGTTGACATGCATTAGGTCGACATGATCACTAGGTCGACAGGTGCTAGGTCGACATGGAAAAAGGTCGACATGCGTTTTTAATAATTTTTTTGACCTTTTTCATACTTAACAATCCACATGGACTACAATTGGGAACGGTAACCTGTGCCGAGTGCAGTGGTTACGGTGCACTAATTGGGGTTCCCCGTCACTTTTCAAACAAAACGACACCAAAAAAACTCATGTCGACCTTTTTACATGTCGACTTAGCACATCTCGACCTAATGACCATGTCAACCTAGTGATCATGTCGACCTAATGCATGTCGACCAAACGTGGTCGACCCAATGTATATCGACCTAACTCATGTCTACCTAATGAACCACACCCGCATACACACGGTGAGATTATGTGATTTCCCTTGAACTTCCTGGAGCCCAGAACCACCAATTTTGACTATACTATAATTGCTTGCTGTTTTGACTATGTGTGATTTTGCCTGTACTAGAAACTAGATTGTACACTTTCTAGTCAAAATTGCCATACCTGCACAGTCTATTTTTCCCTTGTGATACTGACAGCGTGGGAGTACACATCGGTATCACAAGCTGTGTACACACGGTGTGATATGTGCTAACTTTTCTTACGATTTTGACTATATAGTCAAAACCGTAAGCACACATCGCACTGTGTGTATGCACCTTTAGAAAGGGACAGAAATACACATACAAGGATGAGTGCGTTGTGCACATAATGCATAAGCACATACAAACAAAGGGAGAGAGGTACACATATAAACAAACCTACGTAACACTACTGAAAGCAGGGAAGAAGGAAAATCATCTCTAGCAGTTCTAATTGTAAAGCGCCACCAATATGCTGTGCTATATAAGAAACTGTTAATAAATAAATAATAGTACTCTCTCCTATTCTGTTCTGAGTTCATGTAATTTCAGCTGAACAAGAAACACCTGCTGTTCTTTGTTACACTGTAAAGGGCCCTACTCACTGGCCGACCCGCCGCCGAGCTGCCCGACGGCGGATACGGCCGACGAGCGACCCGGCGGCGGGGGGGCAGTGACGGGGGGAGTGAAGTTTCTTCACTCCCCCCGTCACGCGGCTGCATTGAAGTGCAGGCAAATATGGACGAGATCGTCCATATTGGCCTGCATGCACAGCCGACGGGAGATCAGCGATGAACGAGCGCGGGGCCGCGCATCGTTCATCGCTGGAGTCTCCACACTGAAATATATGAACGAGTTCTATGAGTTTAAACTGAGATAAAATTTGCTCAAAAACATACATAATCATTTAGATTATTTTTTTTGTAAAAACCTACACATAGGAGCCTGAGGTTTTCTATTTTAGAAAGGTGGCTTAATGTCACAACAAGAGGTACAAAGTATTTCCTTTATGGTGTTTATAAATTTGCTTTTGGTTCATTTTATGTAAATTTCAATGAAAAACAATGGGCACTTCAGTTACATTCTATTAGATGTTTTAGAATGAGTAAATAGACTAATGGTATTTTCTTAAAATACAATGTTTTCTGAACTAAAAAAGGTATAAACAGGAAATGTTTACAAATATTTGAAAGAAATGATTGTTCAACTGTGAACCAAATGGAAACAATATTTCTAATAATAAAATGCAACCTGTGTGGTTATAAAGGTATTAGAGGTAAAAAGAGAAAATGTGGAAGAAGCCTTGGACAATGATAAAGTGGAGAGAGATAAAGTACCAAAAAATCAGCTCCTAAATGCCATATTACAGGCTGTGTTTTAAAAATTACCGTTACGAGCTGATTAGTTGGTCATTTATCTCTCCACTTTATCACTCTCCAAGGTGTAATACATCTGAACCATTATGTGAAATACAAGGAATTTATAAAACAAATCAAATTAGTAAATACTGAAACTAAACACAGCATTTAAAAAAAATAACTCCAGTCCAGTGTTTTAAGTACAAGGAACATGATGTATTATTATTGGGCCACTACATAACAAAGTAGGAAAACGAACATAAGTGAAGACAAAGCTTTAAAATATTTTTTCCATCTGCATTCACAAACAGGGAAAAAGTACCCGGAAATAGGATGTGTAGCAATCATCAATGTTACTTGTCTAACATAGGAGAAGCATTTACTGCTCAGCATAGTCTGATAATGGCACCAGATCCAGGAGGGATCTTGATAGGTGAGATTCTTAAATAAATTGCCTAACAATCACCACTAGCTTTCATGAACTGGTTTCAGACTGGATCTTGGTAGCTCAACTTATGTGATATAATGGGATGTGATTAAGATGCCAGCTACCGGGATCCCGACGGTCTAAGTACCGTCGCCGGAATCCTGACGGCCGGCATCCCGACCGTAAGTATAGCGGGCAGGTTAAGGCTAGGGCCAGGGGTTCGGTGTAGTCGCCACCTGGGGGTTTAGGGTTTTGCTCCAGGGTGCGGGGGGGTAGGGAGGGGGGGTTTAGGCACCACCGGTAGGAGGTTAGGTTTAGGCACTAAGGGTGGAGGGTTAGTGTTAGGCTGTAGGGAGGGGGTGGAGGGTAAGGTTTAGGCACCACCAGGTGGAGGTTAGGGTTAGGCTGTGGGAAGGGAGGATTAGGGGAGAAGGGAGAACATACTTACCTCACCCCTGTCAGGATTTCAAAGCTCAGGATGCCGGCGTAAGTATGCTGGCACACCATCCACCGTGCACACATGCTGAACCCGATAAAATACATAACTGAATTGTGCCAAAGTGATTGATACTTTAGAACATTAAGCAAGAGTACTAGATTTAGGAGAAATTCTGCATACATGGCCAGAAGACCAGCTGACAGAATAAAGACAAAATATAGTTATAAATGGAACATATACAGACTGGGCTAAGGTTATTAGTGGTGTACCACAGGGAATAGCATTTTTCATTTATCCTATGAATAACTGTGTAGCCTAGAAACAAGAATTTGCTGATGACAAAAAGTGGTGTAGTTTTTTTTATAATACAGCAAAATACTGAATACCTTGCTACGGAATGATTTGGACATAACTAATGAAATGTAATGTAGATGAATGAAAGGTTGTGACCAAAGTAAAAACGACTAAAATGAAATGAAATTGGGAAAAATTATATGGAAAAATACTAAAAACAGATCTACAGTATTCGTTGCAAAAAGGATAATCCTCAACTGCAGCCAACGTAAAAGAAAGGGCTTTCCCAAAGTATGCCAAAACTAAATATATAGACATTGTGATTTTCTCGATATGTGGTTGATAAATAATTAAAAAAAAAAAACATTGTAAGAATTTGGTGGCAATTAAGCTGGGTACACACCTAAGCAATTATCAGGCCATACACCCGATAACGGCTGATCGTCCTGATCATTTCATAGGTGTGTGCACAGGAGCGCTAGACGATAAATGGCTTCAAGCGTCAGAACAAGAGTTCTAATCTTTTGAGTTGCTTAAAAATTGAGATGTCCGCCCTCCTGATCCCACTAAAGAAAGTACACACTGAGCTAAAATAATAATTCAGTGTGCAGGAGGTGCCTACTTATCAGATAATTGCTCAGAGGATCGAAGCATTTACCTGAAGTGACAGTGTGTACCAGGCTTTACTATTTCATTGACTGATATTATATTGTTAAAAAGTTGAACTCGTGCAAGTATTTTTATTATTTATCAACCCCACAATCAAGTTATCACCAGAGAATTATGCTGTCTACAGTTAGGTCCATATATATTTGGACAATGACACATTTTTTTGTTATTTTAGCTGTTTACCAAAACATATTCAAGTTACAGTTAGCTTTAATTTGAGGGTATTCACTTCCAGATTGGAGGAAGGGTTTAAGAATTACAGTGTTTATTATGTAACCCCCTCTTTTTTAAAGGACCAAAAGTTATTGGTCGACTGACTCAAATACTGTTTTATGGACAGGTCTCGGAATTCCTTCATTATGTCTATACAGGCAAAAGGTCAAGAGTTGAGTCCAAATGTGGCATTTTCATTTGGAAGCTGTTGCTGTGAACCCACAACATGCGGTCAAAGGAGCGCTCAATGCAAGTAAAACAGGACATCCATAGAAATCCATCAGAGAGATAGCAGGAAGCTTAGGGGTGACCAAATAAAGAGTTTGGTACATTATGCAAAAACAAGAACGCAATTGTGAGCTTGGCAACACAAAATGGCATGGACATCCACCGAAGACATCAGTGGTGGATGATCGCAGGATCCTTTCCATAGTAAAGAAAACCCCCTCTACAACATCCAGTCAGGAGGTAGGCAGATTACTATCAAAGTCTACTATAAGGAAAAGACTTCATGAGAGCAATACAGAGGGTTCACCACAAGGTGCAAAACATTCGTAAGCCTCAAAAAGGGAAAGATCAGATTAGCCTGTGCCAAAAAAAATTATCTAAAAAAGCCAGTACTGTACTGGAACAGCATTCTTTGGACAGGCAAAACCAAGATCAACCTGTACCAGTAAAATGAAAAAGAAAAAGGATGTAGAAGGCTTGGAATGGCTCATGATCCCAAGCATACTACATCATCTGTAAAACATGGTGGAGGTAGTGTGATGGCATGGGCATACATGGCAACCATTGGCATTAGGTCATTAGTGCTTATTGTTGATGTGACAGAAGCAGCCAGATGAATTATGAAATGTATATGGACATACTGTCTGTTCAGATTCAGACACATTCAGCAAAGTAGATTGAACGGTGCTTCACAGTACAGATGGACAATGACCTTAAACATACTGCAAAAGCAACCCAAGAGTTTCTTAAGGCAAATAAGTTGAATATTCTGCAAAGTCAATCACCTGATATCAACCCGAGTGAGCATGCATTTCACTTGCTGAAGACAAAGCTAAAGGTAGAAAGACCCATGAACAAACAACAACCGAACAAACTACAAGTAAAGACAACTGCAGTAAAGGGCTGGCAAAGCATAACAAAGGAGGAAACCCAGCATTTGGTGATGTGCATGGGTCCAGGTATCAGGTAGTCATTGCCCTTACAGGATTCTCAACTTAGGCCGGTATACAATTAGCTGCGGTAATGTACCGCAGCTAATGGATAGGACCGGGGCCTCAAGCACCCAAAGCATAATCCACGATAAGCAGCCAATGGAGATCCGTTTTTGCGCCATAACGCATGGGTCCGGGAACTTATCCCGGATCCCATGTGCTATTGTCCGACAATGGGCCATTTACCACACAATAAAAACGGGCCCTTTTTTGCTTTCAAATTTAAATACCGAATGCACTTGGATACCAGCCAAAGTGTTAAAAATTAACATTTTATTTGTGATTATGTTAATTAGTCCAATGACTACATTTGAGCCCCTGAAAACTGGGGACTGTATATAAATATGGTTGCAATTCCTAACCGCATGCACTTGGAAACCAGCCAAAGTGTATAAATGTGGTTGCAATTCCTAACAACAAATATATATTATTACAAATGTAAAAGTCAATAGTTAGACCACTGTGGCACAGGTTTAGGTAACTCCTTGTTAGATGACCATAGGGGAACCTTTGCAGATTCAGGGGGGAATTCAATTATATGGGGTAAGCACACCCGTGAAAAAAACAGGGCTTTGCCACAATGTTTTGCACGATGGTGGTATCGGGCTATTCAAGCCAGAATTGGGTATTAGCAGCTCCTTTTTTCTCGGGTGCACTTGTGAAAAACACATGGATATGGGAAAAATTCATGCATCTGGGATATCCATGTGTATTCGCATTCGCAGACGTGAAAGCAAGTTCGTTTTCAGGGATTTTTTGTTTCTGCTGCCTTTGTCAGAAATCGAAGCTGTCGGTTTATCTGGGCTACTTGAATTAGCCCCAGGCAGTCAATTAGCTGCGGTAGCTAATTGAATTCCCCCCTCAGAGGCTGTCATATACTGTTAGAAGGTGAGAATTTCTAAGTAAAAGGATCAGTAAGCTAATATAGTTTCCTTTGGAATAAAGCCACTTCTACTAGGTGACCTAATTCTCGTGTTTATATATATTAAAAGTCAATACATATAGATTTTTTTCTAAGGAACTTTTTAGTGATCAAGCCATCACGGCAATCTTGTACGGGCGATAGATCAGTCTATAACATTTCACATCCACTTGCCGGCATTGCTACAGCCAGAGGGGGGTGATCACAGACTTTTGGACTGTGAGGTATATCTAGCTGTGAAAAAATGTGTAAATGTTTTCTTTTTTTTGTTAGAGGTCAAAAATTTTTTTTTTTTTATTAATCCAGATTTTTTTAAAAATTGTTAAATAACAAAAAAAATTGTTGAATAACAGTAAGCAGTTCCTTGCGCAATGTATCTTATACCACTTCACACCAGCACCTCTGAACAAGGGTTTTTGGCACATAAACGCGCATAACCTGTGTTCATGTGCGGTATGAAAGGGTGCCGGGGTGGAAATACCGGGTCCAGTTTCAGCCCTGCTCTTGAGCTGGGTTGAACCCAAGTTCAACCCGGCTCACTGTGCGGTGTGAGCGGGAGCCGGGTCAATGCGCCCCGGCTCCCGTTCACTCTCTATGTACAGACGGCGCTTGGAGATCATGTGATCTCTAGCGCCGCCCCCGCCACGTCACCACTGACGTCAGCTGCTGACTGTGTTATGATAGGCGCCTTACCCGGGAATGTCCCTGCATGATCCCAGGACCGTATTCCCGGGTAAGACCCGCAGTTTTAGGTATGAAAGGGGTATAAGTGAATGCAGAATTGTTTCTTCCTCCTCTGTATATGACATAACCTTCAATAAATATTGCAGGAGGTTTAATGATACAGATTTGCTTTCCAGTCATCTACCTATATCAGTCTCTCCCAGATGAGTATAATCCCAAATTAAAGGTCAGGGAAGTTCATGGAGAATTGTGAAGACCTGATTATTACCCTAAATTTACAATCTCCAAGCCATATCCAGATATTGATGATGGAATATGGCTTCATAAGTAATGGAATGAAAAAACAGCAGCAATGTAATGGAGATTATTCCAGCATTATAGCTGTCTCAGAGTGTTAGGTTAATAGTCTCTCCCTCCTCCAGTAGAAAGATGGGAGCAGGTGAAAGGTCGTGGGAGTTGAGGTGACAGAATGCTGAGCACTGTACTGTTGGAAACGATAAAAGCCTGTCACGCTTGAGTAAATAACTCTGAAATAAGGCACATGGACACACCCTCATCATCCTCTGCCTCATTACTTGACCCAATAGTTAATGTAACAACTGTATTTAAAATGCTGAGCTCAGGAACAGCATCTACCAACATGGGCCCATGTCTAGTGCCATCACAGGTATGTGACAGTAATGTAGAAGTACAGCAATCAGCCATTACATTAAAACAAATGAAAGGTGAAGTGAATAACATTGATTATCTCTTACAATGGCACCTGTCAAGGGGAGAGATATTGTATATTAGGCAGCAAGTGAATACTCATTTCTTGAAGTGGATGAGTTGCAAGCAGGAAAATGGGCAAGCACAAAGCGAGACGATTGGGTCAGAGCATCTTGTGGGGTGTTCTTGGTATGCAGTGGTTACCAAACGTGGTCCAAGGAAAGACAACTGGTGAACCTTTGACATGGTGATAAGCGCTCAAAGTTCATTGATGCATGTGGGAAGCTAAGGCTAGCCTATCTAGTCTGACAGAAGAGCTACTGTACACAAATTGCTTAAACAGTTAATACTCGCTATGATAAAAATGTATCAGAACACACAGTGCATCACAACTTGCCCTGTTTGGGGCTGAGTAGCTACTGACTGACCAGAGTGCCAAAACGACCTACAATGGGCGCAGGAGCGTCAGAATTGGACCATGAAGCAATGGAATAAAGTGGCCTGATCTGTTAAATCATGTTTCCTTTTACATCATGTGGACTGCCGGGTGTGGGTAACTGGGAAAGAGATGGCACACTGAGCTAAAAGGTCACTATTTTAATATAATTATTGCCTATCTCCCAAAATATTTTGTTTTTCAAGAACAAAGCACAATAAAGTAAGACCCACACATACGTAATTTGCCCATGTTTTAGTGAAGCCTTACCCATTTTATGATATTCTCTGCTGCTTTCAGGATACGAGAGTCAGCAGAGTCCTGCCAAAATCAAGCATCACTGCATAGCTGGCTGCTCTCCTGTGATATCCGGGAGACTACAAAATTAGTCAGAAACATAGCAGGCGATTCTCACATAAATGAGACTAAGCTTCTGCTCGGCAGGGATGTGATGTCACAAATAGCCTTATTCTACATATTTTCTTCTTTGCATACATGACTGTTGTATTTCCACCAAGCAGGATTCTGGGTTTTATTTTCTTTAAATAAAAATACAGTTAAAGAAAACCCCTACTAGCATAGTATATTGTCGTGTGAAAGTTTACAATGAAATAGGTGACTGCAGATTAAATTAACAATTTGACTTGAGTTCGGACTTTTATTATCACTGTCACGAATTTTCCATCATTTGCTTAGGTAATTCAGCATCAAACACAGTTATATGGCGTGAAACCAGTTAACTGAATTTGTAAAAGGAAAATATATTGTATTTATGTCACTATAATTTGTACACAGTGGATATTGAAAATCACATTTCACACTGAATTAAAATGACTTAGTAATCAATATAAAATTGCTTTCTACGTGCAGCGCATGAATCCTAAATATATTGCATGAATCCAAATGAATATTTTACTTACATAGATAAATCCTGTCACGTAAGCAAAATCATTTTTGGTAGTCTTTTTCTTTTTAAAGGTACTCAGATCTTTTATTTATTTATTTATCATTATTATTAATTTTATTTATTTCTTTATTTCTTTATTTTATTATTATTATTATTATTATTATTATTATTTTTTATTATTTTTTTTGGGGGGGGGGGGGTTCTAACTGTATCCAACACTAAATTATGACAGTTTGCTGTAATACATTATTCTGCTTATCTATGGAGATGACTAGTCTGTTGAACAATCCAGACCTGCTAGACTCAGGGGGAGGTGTATCACAGCTTGGAGAGAGATAAAGTACCAACCAATCAGCTCCTGTCATTTTATAGACTGTGTTTAAAAAATGTCAGTTAAGAGCTGGTTGGTTAGTACTTTGGGGAAGATTTATCAAAGAATGGAGAGAGATAAAGTGGAGACAGATAAAGTACCAACGAATCAGCCGCTGTCATTTTTCAAACACAGCCTGTAACATGGCCGTTAGGAGCTGATTGGTTGGTGCTTTATCTCTCTCCAATCTAAGCTAAATCTCCTCCTTTATCTCTCTCCACTTTATCTTTTTCCAAGCTTTGATAAATCTTCCCCCTCAGAGAGCATTAACAACACGTGCGTGTGAGCACGGCAACATTATAGGAAAATGACACTATATATATTTTGCCAGTGATGTCACTAGTTAGTAGCAAATCCATAAGCTACATTTTCATGAACATTGGTTCAGTCCACAAAATGGCCGACTCCACTGTGTAGGAGAGAGGCTCATATTAATGATCTCTAAGAAGGCGTAACGTCACAAAGGCGTAAACGGTGGAGCTATTAACATATTACACTACAGCACTCCAATTTTAGTCTTATTTTACAGTTATTTCTTTTTCACGCCTCATAACAAGTCAACAGTGTGTGGACACTGATATTCAGGAGTGAAAATCTCATATATGACACAAAGACTAAATGAAGGAACCTGCTACCATTACAGATTAGTGCTCAGTTTCATATTTTAATTAGAAGCTGATACTGATCATATCTGCAGCCCCATCAGATGAAGAGCAGAGAAAAGAAGTTGATAAATAGATATGTGAGGCAGGAGACAGGAAGCGGTTAGTGAGATTGAGACGCATGCGGAGGATCCTCTGTCTCTGTCTTGTTTTGCTATACAGTGATTTATAGTATCCCACTACACCCTGGACACTTCATGGTGTCACTATGTAACAAATCCCATCCATTATAAAATGAGCATCCACAATCTAGCAGTATAGACAACGCTCACAGAACATTGTCTATATGCATTAAGCTACCAGTAAATACAAAGAGCTCACCTAACTCAATTGATACAAAGATATTACTTTACATTCAGTAAATTGCAGACGCCTCTGACAGTCACTCGGTGACTGAGTGAATCACGCTGTAGTGAGCAAGCTGTGGTCTTTATGGAGGGTCTTTCTACGATGGATGCTAGAAACTTTGCCTTGTGTGTAGGGTTGTCCTTCTATGTACCCCTATAATGTTATAACACAATTTGGAACAATAATGAGTAAAAACTAGTTATGGCTTAGAGCAAGCATTCCTAACCGCGGTCCTCAAGGCACACCAACAGTGCAGGTTTTAGTGATATCCAGGCTTCAGCACAGATGGTTAAATCAAAGTAACTGAGCTACTAATTAAGTCACCTGTGCTAAAGCCTGGATATCACTAAAACCTGCACTGTTGGTGTGCCTTGAGGGCCGTGGTTGGGAAACACTGGCTTAGAGGATAACACAATAAAACAACAATTTACAATACAAGATGACTGAATAATCACTGTATATTAAAAAGTAAGGAAATGATCCAGTCTGAATATAATAGAGGAAGGTGTAACACGTTATCCTGGCGGGCAGGATGCCGGCTGTCCATATCCCGACAGCGGCATCCCATCCGTCAGAATGCCAGCAGCGGGGCAAATGCTAAGAGTCCCCTTGCGGGCTTGCTGCGCTCACCACAATATCTGTTCCCACTCTATGGGTGTCGTGGACACCCACGAGTGGGAATAGCCCTGTTGCACCGGGATTCCGGCTGGCGGCATTATCGGTTGGCGGGATTCTGACGTCGGTACCCTGAACGCCGGGATCCCAACAGCCGGCATTTTTACTACATCCCATAGAGGATATCTATAAAAATTCATATTTTATTCAGTAAATATGTACACACCCCATTTCAGTCACCAGCAATCCTCTGCTCTGCCTGGTTAATAATGTGCCACTGAGTAGACTGTAGTAACCACATGAAAACAAGGGGTTAACGTGTAATCAGCCTTCTGCCAGGACTGTATCAGCCTGAAGAGCCAACAATCTGTTGTGATACAAGCGGTGGCAACCCTG
The DNA here is from genome assembly GCF_028390025.1 of Pseudophryne corroboree. Taxonomy (NCBI): domain Eukaryota; kingdom Metazoa; phylum Chordata; class Amphibia; order Anura; family Myobatrachidae; genus Pseudophryne; species Pseudophryne corroboree. Next base: position 476,386,677 of record NC_086446.1, read on the forward strand.
AAATTCCTTATTGACACAGACTCAATTCTCTCCAGATTGAAGAGAACTGACGCCATTGGATGGCATCAGTGAGTGCCCAGCATTCTGTGCCCCATGTGTTCAGTTATGTACTTTACCATCCCTTATCATTCCTGCAGGAATTAACAGCAATCAGAAGGATCCAGATTACTGCACCAGTGCAGATACACAAAAATATCCAACGCACATACAGAAGCTGTGACACATTTATTTCAATGAGGAGAGGAGGAAAATTATTCTGAGAAATGTGTGCCTGCTACGATCCTGTCCCAATTTCAGTTTCACACATGTGGACATTTCGGAGAACTGGTGCACAGGAAAAAGGTGCCATTACTTGTAGAGTACCTTACAAAATGAAAGAACATTTCATTAATTGCTATGGGTTCAGCACCTTTTCCTGTGCACCATTTCCAACACAGGGCCTAATTCAGACCTGATCGCAGCAGCAAATTTGTTAGCAGTTGGGCAAAACCAAGGGGGTCATTCCGAGTTGATCGCTCGCTAGCTAGTTTTAGCAGCCATGCAAACGCTATGCCGCCGCCCACTGGGAGTGTATTTTAGCTTAGCAGAAGTGCGAACGGTTGTATCGCAGAGCGGCTACAAACATTTTTTTTTTGCGTAGTTTCAGAGTAGCTCAAAACCTACTCAGCGCTTGCGATAACTTCAGACTATTCAGTTCTGGATTTGACGTCACACACCCGCCCAGCCACGCCTGCGCTTTTCCTGGCACGCCTGCGTGTTTCTGAAAACACCCAGAAACGCCCACTTCATGTCAATCACTCTGTGACAAGCAGTGCGACTGAAATGCATCGCTAGACCCTGTGCAAAACTACATCGTTCGTTGTGCCCATACGTCGCGCGTGCGCATTGCACCACATACGCATGCGCAGAACTGACAAATTTAAGCCTGATCGCTGCGCTGCGAACAAATTCAGCTAGGGATCAACTCGGAATGACCTCCCACTGCAGGGGAGGCAGATGTAACATGTGCAGAGAGAGTTAGATTTCGGTAGGGTGTGTTCAAACTGAAATCTAAATTGCAGTGTAAAAATAAAGCAGCCAGTTTTTTCACCCTGCACAGAAACAATATAACCCACCCAAATCTAACTCTCTCTGCAAATATTATATCCCCCCCCCCCCCGCCTGCAGTGCACATGGTTTTGCCCAACTGCTAACAAATTTGCTGCTGCTATCAACTCTGAATTACCCCAACAGTGTCAAGTATCCTCTCATTGAGAAAATGTAACAAAGGCAGGTGTCAATTGTATTTGAAATCTAATGACTGAATTAACACTTGTCACAAGTCAAACTGTCCCAGAAATGATCCCTCCTTTGTAGAGGAAGAGTTGCAGTGACTGGGGCACTGTAATGGTTTGCATTATTTTCTTACAGCACTGAAGTCATGGGTTCGATTCCCACCACGGTCCTACCTGTGTGGAGTTTGTATATTCTCCCTGTACTTGCGTGGGCTTCCTCTGTGTACTGCGGTTTCCTTCCACAAACCAAAAATATACTGGTAGTTTAATTGGCTCCAAACCCAAAAAATTGACCCTAGTGTGAATGTGTGTGCGTGTGTACATGTGGTAGGGAATAGATTGTAAGTTCCACTGGGGCAGGAAAAGATATGAATGGGCAAATATTCTCTGTAAAGCGCTGCGGAATATGTGTGCACCATATAAATAACTGGTAGTAGTAATAATAATAATAATAATAATATTCTCAGTCTCAGCTTAGCAATTTGCTGGGGTCCTCTGGATCAGACCGAACTAACTGCTCCGCGGGTGAAAGGAACTAAGCATTCTGTCCCAGAACACTCTGTCCTTCTACTCACAATTGTCTGCCCTGAAATACTGCCAAGGTCACTCACTGTTTAATATGCCTGCAGTGTGCCCTGGGGAGTTCAGGTAGCAAATCGGGTCTCAGGCACATGTATTCTTATTATTACAGACATTTATCCTACAGAGCTTGAACTTGGCATTAACAGAGAAACAAGCTTCCAGTATACAGGTACTTAAACAATAAAAACACCATGAGGATAAATATCATACAGTAAAAAAACTGCATGGGTTAAGCTACCAAAGGGGAAGAAGGGTAGATGACAGCCCTCCCTATCTCTTGTTATCACTGATGGGGACTGTCACTAAGGATGGTGCTTCTTTCAGTGCCTCAATTTTTGCACTCGCCAGTACAGTGTATCTAGCAGCTATGCAGTTTTTATGGGGGATACACACGGAGCGATTTTGCCTATTTTCTAAGCGATCTAACTAGATTGCTTAGAAATTAAGCACAAATCGCTCCATGTGTATGCCGCATAGCGATAGCGATGCGCGGCTCAGATCATTCATGCATGCAGTATAAATCTAGTCAGATCGCCTAGCATGCATAAATAAAACACTGGTTAGCAGAGATCGCTCAGCACACATCGCTGTGTGTATAGCAGTGTATAGCAATGTGTGCTGAGCGATCTGTGCTATCTAGATCGCCTAGCACACAAGCCCAAGTCGCCCCGTGTGTATGGGGCATTACAGACATAAGCCAGTAGTCTCTTCCAGATTTACTCATAAGGCTTCAAGATAGGAGTTATTATTTGTAACAAAGACTGGACATGGCTGCTGTTTCAGTTGTGTTCATGAGATCTTTATCTTTGGACATCTTCTGAAGTTCTAGTTGTCCTCCCTGGATCCTGTGGATTTATTTGTTTCTTCCAGTCTTCCTAGTTGGAGGAGTGGAGATTGAAAACAGAAATCACTGCATACAAGCCTGTTTCCACTGCTTTATTCTGCTGACTCAGCCAATGCAAAAGCCTCAAGTAAATGATTTGAGCTGTAAAGGCCCCCATCCACTAGTCCGATTTGGACAGTTTTCTTCAGATTTCGACGCATCTGACCGTCAAATCTGAAGAAAAATGTCACATCGGATGGCTCTTCCGATCCGATGCGCACTCCCGTGTCAGATTTGTCTGAACTACAAATCTCTGAGGCTGCCCCAACTATTTATCGGAATCTGAAGAAATCAGGTGCACATCGGATTGTTTTTTTTTCTTCAGATGTATCTGATCAGATTCATCTGAAGCGTCACTTGACTGGCATCTCCCTGGCCACTCCCACCCACCAAGAGGGGGAACAGCGGCAGCAGCAGCATCAGATCAATCGCATGTAGCATGTGTGCATCAGATATATCTGATGCGATCTGACACATGATAGATCGCATCAGATACATCTGAAGTGAATGTAGAGAAAATTAAGCCCAGGGTCAGATCCGATTCCCGGGAAGCTCCCGGGAGAGCTCAAGAGAAATCTGATGAGATCTGCAGTTCAGACAAGTCTGAGTAGTGGATGGCCACCTAAGTCTTAGAAAAGATGCCATGTGGAGTGAGATCATTCATGTGTCTAGTGGTCAATTTAATATACTCCGTGGGACATAACAAAGCATTGGGCTTCTGCAGGATGTTCTGCCTAGCAGCTGGCTTAGAACTGGTGCAGACTTGGGAAATTTGACTGTTTAATTAAAACTATCACATATAATTAAGAGTATCTGGGGGAGTGCCAGTACTGGAGAAAATAGCCAAAGGTCTACAGTTCATTTAATGGAACATTTGGAAGAGATTCTGCTGTAAATTGTTCTCCTGGGAATTGTGAGTAGAACTAGGCAAAGGAGAATACAGTTGCATTCCTCTCAACTCTCCAAAATGGGCCACACCTCTTGTCACCCCAGGCTACACCCAAAAGTCAGTAGAGCTTTCTTTTTTTCCTCAGTGAAAACAGTTCTGTAATAATCTGGACTGTTAAACCCCTTTCACACCGCCAATGCCAGATCCCACCCGGGAATTGGAAGCGGGTCCTTCCCGGGTGGGATCCGGTATTGGATGCTGTTGCTGGCTTCCCCGACCCGGCAATATGCCAGGCGGGTTGCCATAGCGGCGGGGGGGGCGGAGCCGGCAGCGGGGGCAGCACTGGGAGATGACATCATCTCCGTGCTGCCTCTCCTTGTCGTACTGAACGGGTCCTGGGTCGCATCAACCCGGGAGCCCGTTTACGCTGCCATTGACCCGGTATTCAATTTGGGAATAACACTGTTTTATTCCCGGGTTGAACTGCCGGGTCAAGTGACCCACGATTTTCTGCTATGGCGCTTTCACACAGCATGCTGACCTGTGTCGACCCGGCAATATGCCGGGTCGATACCGGGTTATTTGTGCTGTGAGAAAAGGGGTATAAGAGGCAGTGGCGGCTCCAGAGGTGGGGCTGCAGTGCAGTCCAAAGTTCAAATAGGGAAGACACACCAACTACCAGTGAGTCAGTTTGGGATGACAGTTGGTGTGGCTTCCCTGTTTGAAATTTGGACTGCGCTTTAGCCCCAGCTCTGGAGCTACCACTGGTTAGAGGTGAAATGCTGTATATATAATAGTATGCATTATTGTTCAATCTAATTCATTCCACTATATTATAGAGAAGAATGTTTCACATGTGTGTTAAAGGGTTTTAGCCAATGAATATGGACTGTAATATGACTTACCATGACCCCATTCTATCAAAACCACGCAATGATCTGCCGATGTCAAGTTATTTACTGGATAGTTCATGCCCTTTCTTTCCTAGCAGAAACACCCCTTTTTATCTTCCGAATTCAGGACTGTGAAAGTCATGACCACTAATCAGTTCCACTGATGCAAACTGTGGATCTAGCGCAAAATCAATACATTCACCAAAATGGGAGGCGATCATGAGACCGCTTGTCGGGATCCCGGCATTCACAATACTGACACCAAAATCCTGACAGGCGGAGAAATCCTGCCGCTGGAATCCCGGCGCCACAGGCTTTTCTCTCTCTGTGTGTATCCATGACACCCATAGAGGGAAAATAGATCCTGTGGCGAGAGCAGCGAGCCAACGTGCCCGCAGCGTGGCAAGCACAGCGAGCCCGCAATGGGCTTTCTAGCGCTTGCCCCGCTGCCGACATACTGGTTGACAGGATCCCGCTGTTGGGATCATGACAGCCGGGATCCCAGCCACTGGTAAAACATATGTATTCCACTAAAACACCACAATTACAAAGTGATAATATTATAGGGGTATGCAGAAGTCCAAGAGAATGTTTACATGGCCTTATACCAAACAAAAAAGAAAAATCATTAAACCTTTACTAACGCCAAAATTCTAAAATATTAATCATTTTATCTCTAGAACTCAAGTGGGAGTGATTATTCATATAAGTGCAGTGCTGGAATTGTATGGAAAGTACACAGTGATACTTATAACAAGGAACTTGATAGGGAATTTAGGGCACCTGTTAAACTGTTATTTCAGTAATGGTGTTTCTTATTTCACTGGGTGCTTTAGAGCCCGCCCCCTGGCATATGACAGTGTTGCCATAGTGACACACAAACAATGGGGATGTGCAACAGCGTGTAAACTTATTAATAGCAGAGTATGGTACTGCAAATAGAGTAAGTAAGCTGCAGGTATTTTCTACTACGATATAGCATTACCTTACTGAAGGACTGACCACTGACCCCCTGAACTTTCTTGTGCTTGACAGTAACCCCTGCATTGCCTGTGTGTCCAGTTCAGAGAAACTGACCATTTTGATAAAACTAACCCTTGCAGTCTTATTACGTAAAGTATAATTCATACTATCTCTTCCACCAGATCGTTGCTTACTCATAGAGCATGTAAGCTAGGAAAATTAAATAACTTTAATAAAGTGACTTGTTAAGTACAGGAAAACATAAGATATAACAGCTTGCAATATGTGTGGGTAAGGCCACTGTAAAGTTGGGAAGATAGGTGTGGCTTATTTAGAGTTGCATAAATGTATTGTTGCTTGAGACTCACATTTCTGTTCTGAGCATGCCAACTGAAAATGCGTGATCATACATCCATATATAGAGTATATGTATTGCTGGCTTGCAGCTCATTATGCATGGATTGCAAAACCAGTATATATACCAGTATAGTAAGAGCATGCTCATGTAACGGCAACACAATAATACCCCTTACAGATTGACAATAGCCGGGTCGCACCTGGGAATGTGTACATTGGTGCTTCCCAGGTGCGACCTGGTTTGAGACCCCTTCAGACTTGCGGCCCAACCCAGCATATTGCCTGGTTGGTGACGTCACCGCTAACGCTACCGGAGGCGGTGCTTGGAGATAATCATCTCCAAGCACCACTTCCTCCTATGAAGAGAACGTACTGTATGCCGGATCGCCTTGACCTGGTTTACCCGTTCACCCTGCACCACATCCCGGGTCGATTCCGGTTTCAACCCAGGTCGAGACCTAGGATGAAATGCCGGGACGCTCGACCCGGGATATTCTTTCAGGACCCTTTCACACTGAGCAAATTCCCGGGTTGATGCGCGTTCATGTGCAATAACCCGGGAAATACTTGTCAGTGTGAAAGGGGTATAAGACATGGATGAATCTAGGAGGAGTATCTCTTGTAGGTACTAGAAGGCTGGTGTAATTATATGCAATGATGATAACTGTCAACAGCAAACTCTAGCCCAGTGGTTCCCAAATGAAGTCCTTAAGGCATCCCAACAGTCCAGGCTTTAAGGATATCAATGCTTAGGCACAGGTCCTTTAATTAGTTTGATTATACCATCTGTGCACAAACAAGCAGGGATATCCCTAAAACCTGGACTGTTGGGGTGCCTTGAGGAACACGTTTGGGAACCACTCCTCTAGCCACTTCTGATTGGCAGAATGTGTATTGACTCCTTCAGCTGCCAGTACTCACATCATTGATTATAAAGGAGTAAACAATGGACGTGTGATTTTTTTTTTTGCATTTTCATAACATTTTATATGAACAATGCAACTTTCTAATTTATTAATTTTATTAGATGATTATACTGTACGATCGTGTAAATACGATAATGCAACTTTAGCATTTATTTACTACATAAGTACAGATAAGTACAGTATTTGTGTGTGCGTCTATTCCTATATATAGCATGCACACAAATACATCTAATTCAGAATGAGCAACCGTTTCTTTTGCTCTTTCAATCGTTAGCGACATTTGTTTCAATGGTAGCCTTGTAGAAAACCATGGCAAGAGAGCTCCAGAACATGGTAACACATATTTGCAATCCTTACATTTAGCTATGAATTATGATCCTCCATACAGTATATACAATTTAGCTGTGGACTCTGCCACCTCACAGAACCTGAAGGTTTTCGAATGAAAAACATAAAATAATTCCATATAAAAACAGGCCAGGTGAATATTGAGTCATTTGTATCTAAAAGCTAAATGAACACAAATAGGTGTAAGTAACTCTGCCTGGGCCAGGGGCACTGAGAGGAAGGGGGCAAAGCAAGGAAGGCATAACCCTGAAACCACAATCTCTTGGCGACCCGGTACTGGACAATGGAGTTCCCTTGATATTAGAAGGGAATGGACACTAGTCTGCTATAAAGTTAAATATCCCACTAAAGAAAGCATCTGCTGTAAAATAGGTGTATAATTACACACATTTAACAAAACAGCCTGCTCAATCAATTGATCTCCATTTAAGTAAATCTACTTGGATGATGAAATAAAAGATTAATTTGCAACAATTGTGGAAGATTACAGGATTTAATCCAAACTCTTAATCTAAAACTAATGATTTTTTTTATTTTATTTATCTATTTATTTATTTATTTATATGTGGAAGAGTAATACATATACTGGGCTTCTGATTGGATCTTATAGGGGAATGCATCTCCCACAGACAACATCATGTTACATGTAGCTGGGGTATCAACATTTGTCATGTAGCGCCATAAATAAAAGAATCTGATTTCACCATTCTACTAACTTTCCCACTGCCAACTGTGTATTGGAGCAAACATCTGGATGATAAAGAGGCATGTCAGTAACTAACTTCTAAAATGTTCTCTTGCCAACAGACCCCACATTTAAACGATCACTAAGTCTGAACTACAAGTTGTCTTATACAACAACCAAGGTAACCACGCGTCACTAATTTCCAGGGGATGTAGTTACAGCGGTCACACATACCCAAACCATTTCCAGGGATAGTTCCAGGATATGTCCCCATTTCTCAGTATTGACCAGCTGTCTGCAGTACAGTTCCTCACAGTCTGTACAGTACATGAAACACTATACAGTCTTATGCTTTGGGCATAATAATGATACTTTTTAAGCAGACTATTTGAAATGCACATAGAGCATTATAAACCTATTTAGTAAAATCATTGTGAAACGTTTTATAGTGCATACAAATCCACCTATATAGTGCATGAGGGGTCCCATTTTTTTTTCCATTGTGGACATATATGACATAAAAAGACATACAGCAAACAGAAACATGTAGATGTATATATTTGCATACATCACCAAATGTGAGATGTCTGACATTATATTTACTTCCCTGAGTAGGCAGCCTGGTACATTTTATTGCTCTTTGTTATCAGCCATGACAGGAAAGAAGAGACTCGCTGCTGTGTTCTTCAATTGGATTATGGGCAGAATGTGTGCTGTGAAGATGAAACGGACTTTCCACACAGTCCCAACTTTACCCAACATACGGTATATTCAGTTATGACAAGCTGTAGATTTCTGAATGGTATTAGTAACTCTTTCATGCAAACAAGCATGTAGTGCATCCGGAAAGTATTCACAGCACTTCACTTTTTCAACATTTTGTTATGTTACAGCCTTATTCCAACATGGAATAAATATTTTTTTTCCCCTCAAAATTCTATGTACAATACCCCATAATATTAATGTGAAAAAAGTGTTTTGAGATTTTTGCAAATTTATTAAAAATAATAAACTAAGAAATCACATGTACATACGTATTCACAGCCTTTGCTCAATACTTTGTTGATGCACCTTTGGCAGCAATTACAGCATCAAGTCTTTTTGAATATGATGCCACAAGCTTGGCACACCTATCTTTGGGCAGTTTCGTCCATTCCTCTTTGCAGCACCTCTCAAACTACATCAGGTTGGATGGGAAGCGTCGGTGTACAGACATTTTCAGATCTCTCCAGAGATGTTCAATCGGATTCAAGTCTGGGCTCTGGCTGGGCCACTCAGGACATTCACAGAGTTGTCCTGAAGCCACTCCTTTGATATCTTGGCTGTGTGCTTAGGGTTGTTGTGTTGCTGAAAGATGAACCGTCGTCCCAGTCTGAGGTCTAGAGTGTTCTGGAGCTGGTTTTCATCCAGGATGTCTCTGTACATTGCTGCATTTATCTTTCCCTCTATCTTGACTAGTGTCCCAGTTCATGCCGCTGAAAAACAACCCAACAGAATGATGCTGCCACCACCATGCTTCACTGTAGGGATGGTACTGGCCTGGTGATGAGCAGTGCCTGGTTTCCTCCAAACATGAAGCATGGCATTCACACCAAAGAGTTCAATCTTTGTCTCATCAGACCAGAGAATTCTGTTTCTCATAATCTGAGAGCCCTTCAGGTGTATTTTGGCAGACTCTTGGCGGGCTGCCATGTGCTTTTTACTAAGGAGTGGCCACTGTACCATAAAGGCCTGATTGGTGGATTGCTGCAGAGATAGTTGTCCTTCTGGAAGGTTCTCCTTTCTCCACAGAGGAATGCTGTAGCTCTGAAAGAGTGACCATTGGGTTCTTGGTCACCTCCCTGACTTGGGTCCTTCTATCCCGATCGCTCAGTTTAGACGGCCGGACAGCTCTAGGAAGAATCCTGGTGATTCCGAACTTCTTTCATTTATGGATAATGGAGGGCACTGTGCTCATTGGGATCTTCAAAGCAGCGGATATTTTTCTGTACCCTTGCCCAGATTTGTGCCACGAGACAATCCTGTCTCGGAGGTCTACAGACAATTCCTTTGACTTCATGCTTGGTTGTGCTCAGACATGCTCTGTCAAGAGTGGGACCTTATATAGACAGTGGTGTGCCTTTCCAAATCATGTCCAATCAACTGAATTTACCACAGGTGGATTCCAATTAAGCTGTAGGAACATCTCAAGGATGATCAGTGGAAACAGGATGCACCTGAACTTAATTTTGTGAATACTTATGTACATGTGATTTCTTAGTTTTTTTATATTTAGTAAATTAGCAAGAATCTCAAAAAAAACTTTTTTCACGTTGTCATTATGGGGTATTGTGTGTAGAATTTTGAGGGAAAAATGAATTTATTCCATTTTGGAATAAGGCTGTATCATAACAAAATGTGGAAAAAGTGAAGCGCTGTGAATACTATCCGGATTCACTGTATTTTTGGTGTACAGCATTTTATCTCATTACTTTTGCAGTAGACATATCTTTCATAGGAAAGATATGTCTACTATTAGGAATAATTACAGAACAGCAACAGCAGTGCCTCTCGAACCCAAAAGGTGGTGACACAGAGTGAAATCATCCTTCCAGTGCGTATTTATAATGCACAGATGCAGAAAGAAACTTTGTAATCTATTTTAGGGCTAGATGAATATAAGTATATGCTGAAACATTATTATTTTTATTATCTTTTTTTGTTAAAGCAACATCATATTACACAACGCTTTCAAACAAATAGTGAATTATTCACATAATTTCTCATCATGTTTGGCATTTATAAGCAGTGGCGTAACTACAGAGGGTGCAGGGGATGCAGCTGCTTTGGGGCCCGGCCGCTGGGGTGCCCGAAGGCCCAGCAAACAACCCCACTGCACCATTTAGATTTTTGAAAATTTGTCGTGTGCCGGGTTCCGGGCCCGGCAGTTTCCTTCCTGATAGGAGGAGGGAGGTAGGGGGTAGACACAGCATGCCGTGAACTGTGGCAGCCGATGACCAGTCGGGACTTGTGTGTTTCTGCCTCCTCCATATTAGTACTTCTCCCCTCCAACCACCTGGCAACTCACCTTCATCCCAGCAATGAGTGGATTTCAGCACGGCAAAGAGAAATGTTGAGTGGCAGCGCAAGGAGCTGCAGGTGGCGTGTCATGCACTGACAGACAGCACCACACTGCACATAGCCAGATCTTGTCAGCGGCCGGCATCTGCTCTCCCAGCACCTGTGTGTGATGTGCAGCTAGGAGTGAAACGCATCCTCCCACACAGGAACCGCTGTGTCTCTCTATCCCCTCCCCACCACTCTGTGTCTCTATATTCCCTTCTTACCGGCCTGCATCTCTATATTCCCTCCATACTGCCCTGCGGCTCCCTATCCCCTCCCTACCGCCCTGCGTCTCCGTATCCCCTACCTATCGCCTTGCGTCTCCATATTCCCTCCGTACCGCCCTGCATCTCTCTGTAACCTCCCTATCGACCTGCTTCTCTATATTCCCTCCCTAAGGGCCTACATCTCCTTATCCCCTCCCTACCTCCCTGCGTCTCCCTATCCCCTCCCTACCACCCTGCGTCTCTATATCCCCTCCCTACCACCCTGCATCTCCCTATCCCCTCCCTACCGCACTGCGTCTCCCTAACCCCTCCCTACTACCCTGCGTCTCTATATTCCCTCCCTACTGCCCTGCATCTCTATATCCCTTCACTACCACCCTACATCTCTATATTCCCTTCTTACCGCTCTGCTTCTCTATATTCCCTCCCTACCGCCCTGCGTCTTTATCCCCTTCCTATCATCCTGCGTCTTCCTATCCCCTCTTTCTGCTCTGCTGAGGGGGTTAGCCTGTCATGCTTATTTTATTTTTTTATGTGGCGGGAATTTTTTTTTTTTTATGGGGGGGGGGGGGGGGGGGCTTTCAAGATCTTGCTATGGGGCCCACAGAGTTCTCTATTCTCTAGTTACGCCTGTGTTTCTAAGTATGCTTTTATAGAATATGTATGCTAACCTTATGAAATTACATAAAATGTTAATGAGTAGAATCCCCAGAACCCATTACCATGAACACTGTACTTGAAAATAAACTTTCAGAATGTAATACTTTCAAAATGACAAATCAATATCATTTGTGGGAGTGACTTATTGCTTTCAGAAAGATAAACAACCTTTATTGGTTGTGTCAAATTTTGTTATTCTATATGTAATGAAATTGGTCATAAAAAAATGTCTAATCAGAAATGAATAAATCAACATGTCTAGTCGGCATTTGCAACTAACAATCTGAAATTAAAGAGAGTCAACGGAAAAAAGTGACGCTCTGTAAAAGAGGAACTAAGAAAATCAGCATGCTGTAAAAGAGTTTTCCTACCTTGGCTCTGCGGCTAAGTACCACTCTATACCCTCTACTCGCATCCCACAAGTGCTACATGGAATATTTTACCCATATTGCTTGCACCGCATGCTTTGCTCATAACCATGTAAAAAAATGTTTAACATATAAATCATGTAAAAATGTTTAACCATATATTTAAAATTGGTTTTTTTTTTATGAAACAAGTATTTAGCTTTGTGTATTTAGCTTAGTGCACTGTATATCAGTGTGAATTCTGTCAAATTATGTCATACTGTAGTACTACAGTGTCAGAGGGCTTCCTGCATTCCTGGTGGTCTACTGAAGAAATTTCTGCACCTCAGACCCAACTGTACAGCAAATTATTTCAGTATAAGTGCTTAGGCTCCTTGGACTAAACACTCAACTCAACAGTGGAAGAGTAACAATGCATGTTCCAGACACATCTTTTGCACAAGTTTATGCTGGTGCAGGTGTGGCCTCATGATGGTGACGGCTGTGAAACCGGCTTTAAAAATGCAGATGTCTTTGCATATGGGCAAATATGCACAGATTTTTCTGTGAACAAAAAGCGCGAGTATCTCTGGCCTGTCTGAGTTCAACTCTGCATTAGGTTCAGTTTTGTTGTTAGGCTAAAAATGTGAAATGCCCAAATCAGAGACTTCGTTCACATAAGAATGGCTTTACGGGCTCCCGAGGCAATTAACTACACAATTAATATGTACAAGGAATGATGAATACAGGGAGGTATGTCACAAAAAATATAAGATGTTGCAGAGATGAAGGTAATGAGAAGCATGTTTCACCTAATGACAGCGCGTTTCGTTAGCATCATTTACACTTATTTTGAGACTTGCAGCTGAGGGACCCCATCCTTCCGCCTCTTATTATAGCATAACATATATCAACAACCAGCCAGGTGTAACAAACACTAATTATAGCTGTTTGGAGCTCATTCATCTCCTTTTCTTATTAATAACTAGTGTTTGCCCATGATGTTGCTCGCGTGGATGTCTTCTCAAAAAAAACTATTGGTCTCCATGGTTCATAAACAGTCCCTAGACGTATATTTCTCTTCAAAAATTTATTTTTATATCCATATAATCATTTTGGACTTGAGGAGCCTGCACACTGCACGAGACGAGTGTCAAGCATCTGTTTTTTCCTTTATTGCTCATCTCCCTGATGCCACATCAAGATAATACATACCCTAGTTTCTTTCTAGGTCACTAAGCTATACAATAGTGAAAACACAATCCAAATTCATCCAGTAGTTTTTGCGTGATACCAGAATGAACAGACGAACAAACAAAAATGACAACTTTATTATATATACAGATTTACACTGACCTCTTGTCTATTATTCAATACAAGAGTCTTTTAGTATCAGAGAGAGAGAGAGAGATATAAATAGATAGATAGATAGATAGATAGATAGATAGATAGATAGATAGATAGATAGATAGATAGATAGGGGTCTATTCAATGCATGTCTGACGGAAAGGATCTGACAATGCAGTATTCAATTTGCGGCCAAATCCAACAGGATTTGGCCAATCTCGACAGTGTCAATCCGACTTTTTTTAAAGTCGGATTGACATTGTCAAAAATGAGGCTAAAAGCTGTCGAATTTAGCCGCAAATCCGACAAAACACGTGGATCCGCGGCTAATCCGCCGATCCACGTGTTTCCGACAAGTCGGAATTGCCGACCTGTCGGAAAAACGGCAATCCAATTGAATATGTCGGAACACTATTCGATCTAAAAAAGTCGGAAACTGACGTCTTTCCGATAAAACAGCAGTTCCGACTTGAACTGAATACACCCCATAGATAGATATGGAGATTTCACCACAGAGCACAAAAAAAGATATGACTTTCCCCAGTGTACGGATTGACATTATACTAATACTTAACAGCAATGGTGAAGATGGCTATAGCATAGAGTTATAGTAAAGGACAAGAGTGGTCTTCTTCGGCCATAAGATCAGATCAGGTCAATAGGTCTAAAAATAAAATGACTCGAGATAATTTATGTGACCCGTTTGGCAGGACTGTCGGAAACATGGGCACTTGGAGTATCTGCAGAAGTGTGAGTATGTGCGGTAGGCTGAACTCCCTGCTATGTAGCTCTGCTTAGGGTGATCCATTCCAAGGTAGCTGTATTGGATCGTCAAGCAGATGGTTGAAGGCCTTTAGTTTGATGAGGTCATGAAATGAGCCCTAGATTAAGTCTCACACCAGGGTCAGACTGTGCTAACCTTTTCCTGAACATCTATAACAACATGTGGGGATGGAGTCAAAGCTTCCATCAAAACAAGTACAGTACATAAGTCCTCAATATGAATCTGAATGTAATACTATTGCACTACAAAAATAGAAACAGAGAAGTAGAAAAAGAGAGTGCTGTTTAGGGTTTATATAGAATCAATGTGCGGTTAAATGAGCACTAAACCTAAAATACAATTCCGTTTCCAGAAATAGTTTAATGCATTTAAATGTATCTATATAAATTCACAAATATCTGCAAACATTCACATATCTTAACTGAGATGAGATATTTGACATGGTACACACATTAGCTATGCAGCAAAGTGCAAGCTATTTTTCTCTGACTTCAGCAACTTAAGGTGAAACAATGTTTTCTGTAGTGTCCTTCAAAGAGATTACTGACAGAGGCCCAAATGTATTAAGCCTTAAAAAGTGATAAAGTGGAGACGGATAAAGGGCCTAATTCAGACCTGATCGCTAGGCTGCATTTTCATACAGCGGGCGATCAGGTCTAAACTACGCAGGCGCATCGCACGGGTACAAAGTGGATCGCCGCTCAGCGATGAGTTTGTGCGAAGGATCCATTTGCACGGGTGGTCGCAAGGAGATTGACAGGAAGAAGACGCTTGTGGATGTCAACTGACTGTTTTCTGGGAGTGTTTGGAAAAATGCAGGCATGTCCATGAGTTTGCAGGGAGGGTTCCCGAAGTCAATTCCAGTCCCGGACAGGCTGATGTGATCGCAGCGGCTGAATCAGTCCTGGGCTACTCAGAGACTGCACAAAATCCGTTTGTACAGCTCTGCTACACAGGCGTTCGCACACTTGCAAAGCGAAATTACACTCCCCTATGGGCGGTGACTACCAAACACAGGACTGCAGATAGGAAAAAACAGACACCCAACGGACTTTTCAAACAATTGAATATCCCCCAAAGAGTGATATATGACCAGCCAATATGCTCTTAACTGTCATATTTCAAACACAGCCTGTGACATGGCAGTTAGGAGCTGATTGGCTGGTCATTTATCACTCTTTGGGGGATATTCAATTGTTTGAAAAGTCCGTTG
The DNA here is from genome assembly GCF_028390025.1 of Pseudophryne corroboree. NCBI lineage: Eukaryota > Metazoa > Chordata > Amphibia > Anura > Myobatrachidae > Pseudophryne > Pseudophryne corroboree. The sequence continues at coordinate 476,402,157 of NC_086446.1, forward strand.
GGTGTCTGTTTTTTCCTATCTAATAGACAGGAAAGGACTCCCAACTGACTTTTCAAACATTTGAATTCCCCCCTATATCCGTCTTCACTTTATCACATTTTAGGGCTTGATACATTTGAAAGCCTACTGTGTTTAGGGAAATATTTGGTCCTCCCCTATGGATTATGAGTTATATTTAAAAAATATCTTTGGTCTGCAACATTTATGTGTTTATCAATTTTTTTTTATTTATAACACATGCATTTCGTATGTACTGTAATGCTCCTTTAAAAAGAACACTAGGAACAAATATATGCTGTAAACACAAACAAGACTATCAGAATGGAAAATGTTTGATGTTAAGATTTAATCTTAGGGGACTAATATTTTGGAAGTCAGATTTCCTGTCAGAAAGATTTTCTGAGCCATAAAAGAGGGGTGGTCTTCAGTATGCCGACTGACGGGATCCCGGCGCACAGTATACCGGCGCCGGGATTCCGGCGCACAGTATACCGGCGCCGGGATCCCGACAGCCGACATACTGACACTTATTCTCCCTCGTGGGGGTCCACGACCCCCCTGGAGGGAGAATAAAATAGCGTGGCGTGCGTAGCACGCCACCGTTCCCGTAGCATGGCGAGCGTAGCGTGGCGAGCGCAGCGAGCCCGCAAGGGGCTCATTTGCGCTCGCCACACTGTCGGTAAGCCGGCGGTCGGGCTCCCGGCGCCGGTATGCTGGTCGCCGGGAGCCCGACCGCCGGCATACCATAGTGAACCCTAAAAGAGATGCACAGTGGCTTGCTGGGAGATACATAAAGATGGCATACAATGTCATATGCCTTATGCCCTAGTATGGCATGGAAATGTTTATAAATTGCATGATGAATTTTCATAGTGTGTAATCTTGCATTTGTCATGTGGCACATCGTTTACAAATTATGCTGTGGGATAAACACTAGGGTTGCAAAAAAAAAGCCCAGATCATTCTGTAAATGAATTAACCTGTATTTGCGCATCCAAAACCAAATGTAAAACAAGACAGCTAAGTATCCTGAAACAAGAGTGAGACAATTAACAAGGTACCTCGACAGGACCTAGATTCCTATCCATAACCTCTTTTTAGGCCATTTGCAAATCTCGGCTGGCCCTACAAAGACAGATGGTGGTGACTAAGAAGATAACACACTTATCTATCCCAAGCCCACAATGATTACATCCAATATGTTTGCCATGATTTGCTTATTCCCTGAAAGGCTTTAAATTTGAGAACACAAGACAAGGCTAAGAGAATGCAAATCCCCAACCAAGTTATTAGTGTTATCCGTCTCTGTCCATATTTAGAGAAGGGGGTGTAGTCACTTAAGGCAATGTGGGGGGCAATTCAAGGGCAACAGTTCTCCTGAGTAGCTTGTTAACCCTATCCCTGAGAATGACCTTCTTCCCCTATCGATGTTATCATCCAACACAGCATAGGAGTATACATACAATGTGATAAGCCTTTAATAAATAAACTGAATTGTACACAAAGCCTGCACAGGTTGAGGTGGATCTGGGTGAGGTTTCATGTTGTCTGTCGTTCTCTATTGCCACTCATCTTTTGCACTTCTCCCCCTTTTGTCGCTCGGATTTTTTGTTTGGGATATTTAGTCTTCTCATTACCTCCTACTCCCCATCCCGTTCAGTTGCACCTAACAGACAGCTGTAATGGTACGTGGAGGAGGAGCATACAGTATATGGGGCTTATGTAATAGCCTGCGGGCTGCAGGCTGTGCAGTTATAAATGATTGCCGCTTTAAAAATACAGTCAGACTTGATGGAATTCCAACACACCCTGTAGTTCGCGGGCTATTGCATAAGCCCCATAGGGGTCTATTTACGAAGCCTTAGAGAGAGAGATAAAGTAAAGAGAGATAAAGAACCAGCATATCAACTCCAAAATGCCACAATACAGGCTGTGTTTGAAAAATTAGTTAGGAGTTGGTTGGTTGGTTGGTACTTTGGGCCTAATTTAGACCTCATTGCAAAAGCAAAATCTTTCTCTAATGGGCAAAACCATGTGCACTGCAGGGGGGGCATATGTAACATGTGCAGAGAGAGTTAGATTTGAGTGGGTTATTTTGTTTCTGTGCAGGGTAAATACTGGCTGCTTTATTTTTACACTGCAATTTAGATTTCAGTTTGAAAACACCCCACCCAAATCTAACTCTCTCTGCACATGTTACATCTGCCCCACCTGCAGTGGACATGGTTTTGCCCATTAGAGAAAAAAAATTCTGCTGTGAGGTCTGAATTAGGCCCTTTATCTCTCTCCACAATATCTCTCTCCAAGGCTTAGTAAATAGACCATGTAGTCTGGAAAGTTAGGGGAGTCTAAGGAACAGAAGGACTTCTTTGCACTGTTTTTAATTTTGAGAAAATAAGATATTAAACCTACCGGTAAATCTATTTCTCCTAGTCCGTAGAGGATGCTGGGGACTCCGTAAGGACCATGGGGTATAGACGGGGCTCCGCAGGAGATAGGGCACCTAAAAAGAACTTTGACTATGGGTGTGCACTGGCTCCTCCCTCTATGCCCCTCCTCCAGACCTCAGTTAGAGAACTGTGCCCAGAGGAGATGGACAATACAAGGCAGGATTTAGCAATCCAAGGGCAAGATTCATACCAGCCCACACCAATCATACAATGTAACCTGGAACATACATAACCAGTTAACAGTATGAACAAACGACAGTAACGGTCCAAGACCGATGTCAACTGTAACATAACCCTTATGTAAGCAACAACTATATACAAGTCTTGCAGAGTTTCCGCACTGGGATGGGCGCCCAGCATCCTCTACGGACTAGGAGAAATAGATTTACCGGTAGGTTTAAAATCTTATTTTCTCTTACGTCCTAGAGGATGCTGGGGACTCCGTAAGGACCATGGGGTTTATACCAAAGCATCCAATCGGGCGGGATAGTGCGTATGACTCTGCAGCACCGACTGAGCAAACGCTAGGTCCTCATCAGCCAGGTTATCAAACTTGTAGAATTTAGCAAAAGTGTTTGACCCCGACCAAGTCGCCGCTCGGCAAAGTTGTAATGCCGAGACGCCTCGGGCAGCCGCCCAAGAAGAGCCCACCTTCCTAGTGGAATGGGCCTTAACCGAATTTGGTACCGGCAATCCAGCCGTAGAGTAAGCCTGCTGAATCGTATTACAGATCCAGCGAGCAATAGTCTGCTTCGAAGCAGGAGCGCCAATCTTATTGGCCGCATACAGGACAAACAGAGCCTCTGTTTTACTAATTCTAGCCGTCCTGGCTACTAATTTTTAAGGCCCCGACTACGTCCAGGGATCTGGAATCCTCCAGGTCACTTGTAGCCACAGGCACCACAATAGGTTGATTCATATGGAACGAAGAAACCACTTTGGGCAAAAATTGTGGACGTGTCCTCAATTCAGCTCGATCCACATGAAAAATCAAGTAGGGGCTCTTGTGTGACAAAGCCGCCAATTCTGACACTCGCCTTGCCGATGCTAAGGCCAACAACATGACCACCTTCCAGGTAAGAAATTTCAACTCAACCTTGTTAAGTAGTTCAAACCAGTGTGATTTTAGGAACTGCAACACCACGTTCAGGTCCCATGGTGCCACTGGAGGCACAAAAGGGAGCTGGATGTGCAGCACTCCCTTTACAAACGTCTGGACTTCTGGAAGAGAAGCCAATTCCTTTTGAAAGAAAATCGAGAGGGCCGAAATCTGAACCTTAACAGAGCCTAATTTCAGGCCCATATCCACTCCTGTCTGTAGTAAGTGGAGAAAACGACCCAGATGAAAATCTTCCGTAGGTGCATTCTTGGTCTCACACCAATACACATACTTTCGCCAGATACGGTGATAATGCTTAACCGTCACCTCCTTCCTAGCCTTATTAAAGTAGGGATGACCTCTTCCGGAATCCCCTTTTTCGCTAGGATTCGGCGTTCAACCGCCATGCCGTCAAACGAAACCGCGGTAAGTCCTGAAATACACAGGGCCCCTGTTGCAACAGGTCTTCCCTCTGAGGAAGAGGCCAGGGATCTCCTGTGAGCATCTCTTGTAGATCTGAGTACCAGGCCCTTCGAGGCCAGTCTGGGACAACGAGTATCGTCTGTACTCTTCTTTGTCTTATGATCCTCAACACTTTTGTGATGAGAGGAAGAGGAGGAAACACGTAGACCGATTTGAACACCCACGGTGTTATCAGAGCGTCTACTGCCACTGCCTGAGGGTCCCGAGACCTGGCACAATACCTCCGAAGTTTTTTGTTGAGGCGTGACGCCATCATGTCTATTTGAGGAGTTCCCCAAAGACGTTATGTCTGCAAAGACTTCTTGATGAAGTCCCCACTCTCCTGGATGGAGATCGTGTCTGCTGAGGAAGTCTGCTTCCCAGTTGTCCACTCCCGGAATGAAAACAGCCGACAGAGCGCTTACATGATTTTCCGCCCAGCGAAGAATCCTGGTGGTTTCCGCCATCGCGACTCTGCTTCTTGTCCCGCCTTGGCGGTTCACATGAGCCACTGCTGTGACATTGTCTGATTGAATCAGAACCGGTAGGTTTCGAAGAAGACTCTCCGCTTGTCGAAGGCCGTTGTAAATGGCTCTGAGTTCCAACACATTGATGTGTAGACAGGACTCCTGGTCTGACCAAAGTCCCTGAAAGTTTTTTTCCCTGTGTGACCGCTCCCCACCCTTGGAGGCTCGCATCCGTGGTAACCAGGATCCAGTCCTGAATCCCGAACCGGCGACCCTCCAGCAGGTGAGCACTTTGCAACCACCACAGGAGAGACACTCTGGCCCCTGGGGACAGAGTTATTTTCCGATGTAAGTGCAGATGGGACCCGGACCACTTGTCCAGAAGGTCCCATTGAAAAGTCCTTGCATGGAACCTTCCGAAGGGAATGGCCTCGTAGGCCGCCACCATTTTTCCCAGAACTCGAGCGCATTGGTGAACTGACACCCTTTTCGGTTTTAGCAGGTCTCTGACCATGTTCTGGATGTCCTGGGCTCTCTCTATTGGGAGGAAGACCTTCATTTGTTCCGTATCCAGTATCATACCTAGGAACGGTAGTCGAGTTGTCGGAATCAACTGTGACTTTGGTAGATTTAGAATCCAACCATGTTGCTGGAGCACTCTCAGAGAGAGTGCCACACTGCTCAGCAATTTCTCCCTTGATCTCGCTTTTATCAGGAGATCGTCCAAGTATGGGATAATTGTGACTCCATGCTTGCGCAGGACCACTATCATTTCCGCCATTATCTTGGTGAAAATCCTCGGGGCCGTGGAAAGTCCAAACGGCAACGTCTGAAATTGGTAATGACAATCCTGTACAGCGAATCTCAGGTATTCCTGATGGGGGGCATATATGGGAACATGAAGGTACGCATCCTTTATGTCCAGAGACACCATAAACTCCCCTTCCTCCATGTTGGCTATTATCGCTCTGAGTGATTCCATTTTGAATTTGAATCTTTTTATGTACAGGTTTAGGGATTTCAGATTCAAAATAGGTCTGACCGAACCGTCCGGTTTCGGGACCACAAATAGGGTTGAGTAGTAACCTCTTCCCTGCTGGTGCAGGGGAACCTTGATTATCACTTGCTGTATACACAGCGTTTGAATTGCAGCTAACACTACATCCCTTTCCGATGTGGAAGCTGGTAGGGCCGATTTGAAAAATCGGCGCAGGGGCACCTCGTCGAATTCCAGTTTGTACCCCTGGGAAACTATTTCCAACACCCAGGGATTCAGGTCTGATCTGACCCAGGCCTGACTGAAAAGTCGAAGACGTGCCCCCACCGGTGCGGACTCCCTCAGGGGAGCCCCAGCATCATGCTGTGGGTTTTGGAGCAGCCGGGGAGGACTTTTGTTCCTGGGCACCTGTCGAAGCAGGTGCTCTTTTGCCTCTGCCCTTACCTCTGACGAGGAAAGAGGATCCCCGACCTCTTTTGGACTTGTGCGACCGAAAGGACTGCATCTGATAGGGTGTTACTTTCTTTTGCTGTTGGGGAATATATGGTAAAAAATTTGATTTACCTGCTGTAGCTGTGGAAACCAGGTCCGTCAGCCCATCCCCAAACAATACATCACCCTTATAGGGTAGTACTTCCATATGTTTTTTGGAATCCGCATCACCCGTCCGTTGGCGAGTCCATAAGGATATTCTCGCTGAGACAGACATGGCATTGGCCCTAGAAGCTAGCAATACAATGTCCCTTTGAGCATCCCTCATAAATAAGACTGCGTCTTTTATATGGGCTAGAGTTAGGAATATGGGCCCTCATTCCGAGTTGATCGCTCGCAAGGCGAATTTAGCAGAGTTGCTCACGCTAAGCCTACGCCTACTGGGAGTTTATCTTAGCTTCTTAAAATTGCGACCGATGTATTCGCAATATTGCGATTACAAACTACTTAGCAGTTTCAGAGTAGCTTCAGACTAACTCGGCATCTGCGATCAGTTCAGTGCTTGTCGTTCCTGGTTTGACGTCACAAACACACCCAGCGTTCGCCCAGACACTCCCCCGTTTCCCCGGCCACTCCTGCGTTTTTTCCGGAAACGGTAGCGTTTTTTCCCGCACGCCCATAAAACGGCCTGTTTCCGCCCAGTAACACCCATTTCCTGTCAATCACATTACGATCGCCGGAGCGATGAAAAAGCCGTGAGTAAAAATACTATCTCCATTGTAAAATTACTTGGCGCAGTCGCAGTGCGATTATTGCGCATGCGTACTAAGCGGAATTTCACTGCAATGCGATGAAAAATACCGAGCGAACGACTCGGAATGAGGGCCATGGTATCCTTATCCATATTATCAAATTGATCTGTCAGCTCATCTGTCCAAGCTGCAATTGCGCTACACACCCATGCCGACGCAATTGTCGAGCTTAGCACAGCACCCGTATGAGAATAAATACCCTTTAAGGTAGTTTCTTGCCTGCGATCTGCAGGGTCCTTAAGGGCCGCTGTGTCAGGAGACGGTAGAGCCACTTTCTTGGACAAGCGCATCAGGGCATTGTCCACAGCAGGGGATGATTCCCAAATCTCCCTGTCCTGCTTAGGGAAGGGGTATGCCATATAAATTCTTTTGGGGATCTGCAGTCTCTTTTCCGGAGTCTCCCAAGCTTTTCCAAAGAAATCATTTAATTCATGAGATGTGGGAAAATTAATAATCTGTTTCTTTTCCTTAAACATGTGTACCCTTGTGTCGGGGACCGAGGGTTCATCCTCAATATGCAACACATCCCTTATTGCCACAATCATACACTGAATGGTTTTAGTCACCCTAGGGTGCAATTTTACTTCGTCATAGTCGACACTGGAATCAGAATCCGTGTCGGTAGTAGTGTCTTGTGTTAAGGGACGCTTTTGAGACCCCGACGGGCACTGTGAGTCGGTCCAATCCGAGGATTGACCCCCTGATGCCCCCCCTAAGTCAGCCTTATCAAGCCTTTTATGTAAAGATGCCACACTTGCATTCAACATATGCCACATGTCCATCCAATCCGGAGTCGGCACAGCCGACGGGGACACACCACTCATTTGCTCCACCGCCTCCTTGGAGAAGCCTTCCGCCTCAGACATGTCGACACACACGTACCGACACCCCACACACACAGGGATTAACCTATAAGGGGACAAAACCCCAACCAGGCCCTTAGGAGAGACAGAGAGAGAGTATGCCAGCACACACCAGCGCTTAAAAACACTGGAATATATATACCAGATAGCGCTTTTTATATATATAGCCTTAATTCCCACTCACTGCGTTTCAAAGTGCCCCCCTCCTCTTTTTTCCAGCCTGTGAAGGTTCAGCAGAGGAGAGATCAGGGAGCCAGTTTTTCCTCGTGCAGTTTCTGTGGAGAAAATGGCGCTGGTTAGTGCTGAGGATCAAGCCCCACCCACCCGACGGCGGGCTTCGGTCCCAGTAAACTTATATAAAAAAATGGCGGGGGATTCGTGGATTTACTGTGCCACAGCCTAATCCTTCTTATATTGCCACAAAATGAGGAATATTGCTGCCCTGGGCGCCCCCCCCTGCGCCCTGCACCCTTCAGTGCCTGTTTGTGTGTGAGTATTGGGAGCAATGGCACGCAGCTTACCGCTGCGCGCTTACCTCATGAAGATCTGATGTCTTCTGCCGCCTGATGTCTTCTTGCCTTCTCATACTCACCTGGCTTCTTATCTTCGGCATCTGTGAGGAGGACGGCGGCGCGGCTCCGGGACGAACCCCAGGTGAGACCTGTGTTCCGACTCCCTCTGAAGCTAATGGTGTCCAGTAGCCTTAGAAACAGTGCCCAACTTGACAAGCCAGCTCTGTTTCTCTCTCCTCAGTCCCACGATGCAGGGAGCCTGTTGCCAACAGGACTCCCTGAAAATAAAAAACCTAACAAAATTCTTTAATACAGAAAACTCTGGAGAGCTCTGTGCATTGTACCCTTTCTCCTCTGGGCACAAAATCTAACTGAGGTCTGGAGGCCCGGGCATAGAGGGAGGAGCCAGTGCACACCCATAGTCAAAGTTCTTTTTAGGTGCCCTATCTCCTGCGGAGCCCCGTCTATACCCCATGGTCCTTACGGAGTCCCCAGCATCCTCTAGGACGTAAGAGAAATATTATATAGATGAGCTCTATAGTAATGGGTGTACAAAAATATCACCAAACAGGCATTTCATACTGCATGCATTTCAGTGATCTGCTCTTTGGAAAGTGCTGATGTGTTTGAGTGGAATTCTATGAATTTAATAACAAGTTAAGTGGTGGGTGACGTAGATTTTCTACAGAAATGTCTCTGTGTGATTTATAACTGCATATAAACCAGGCTGATTACGATCTGCGTTTGTATCAATGGGACTTCTGCCGGCTGGCAAGTCATTCTAAAAGTTCCAGTAACCTGTCAACGTTTGAAGTGATCTCCATAAGTGGTCTCTAGTGAGGTGAAGCCAGAAGAACACAGGAGAGTAAATAGCTTATAACAAATTAATTTCCATTCTTCAATGTACAGGGCATTGATTTTAATCACAGATATGTCCCCAATGAACAGTTTAAAGTACATTAACACTTTAAAAGGCTAATTCCATATGTTTGGTTATATGATAATATTGCAGGAACAATACTGCTGTAATTTCCCACCAATTACAAGGTTGCAAGCTCTTTTGACCATCTTCTAATTAGGGTATACACGTTTAAATGCTTTATTTGTAATAATATAATACAAAAGTAATTTTAATACGTGTATTAAGCAAGGATTTTTTTATATACATATGGCTGAGCTGGATAATTTGTAATTAATATACACCTGTTTACAACAAAAAGGATAGCTTCTCTTTTAAAATACACATTTGTTACAAACAATACACATATATTGTAAAATATAAAAATAATATATAGATGTTGATAAACATAAAGATAAGAAATTAAATATATATAATAAATAAAGAGAGACATTTTTTGCTGTGAATTTATATGTTTAAGTCCTTTTCTCATTGTATTATTATGTTTCTTTTAGTACTTTCTAACCCTGGTTTCAGAATGTTTCAGATCCTTACATACAATGAACAAAGTTTCTGGGTGTCAACTGACCGTTTTCACGGAGTGATCAAAAAAACGCAGGCATGCCAAAAAAACGCAGGCGTGGCTGGGCGAACTCAGGGCGTGTTTGTGACGTCAAATCTGGAACTAAACAGTCTGAAGTGATCGCAATCTAGGAGTAGGTCTGGAGCTACTCTGAAACTGGCCAATTTTTTTTTGTAGCCGCTCTGCGATTCTTTCGTTCGCACTTCTGCTAAGCTAAGATACACTCCCAGAGGGCAACGGCTTAGCATTTGCACGGCTGCTAAAAACAGCTAGCGAGCGAACAACTCGGAATGACCCCCCATGTCCACTGCAAGGGGGCGTGGGTAGATAGAGTATGTGCAGAGAGAGTTAGATTTGGGTAGGTTATATTGTTTCTGTGCAGGGTAAATACTGGCTGCTTTATTTTTACACTGCAATTTAGATTTCCGTTTGAACACACCCCACCCAAATATTATCTCTCTGCACATGTTACATCTGCCCCACCTTCAGTGCACATGGTTTTGCCCATTAGAGAACGATTTTGCTCCGTTGCCTGTTCATTAGTAGTGTGCAGCAACTGATTTTTATAAAGCGTGTCAGTGGCCGTTCTCAAGGCTCTACTCTCTGTTCTCCGGTAAGCATTTGTGAATTCATACTGGGTGTATCCACTGCCACAAGTGTTACCAGAGCAATGTGTGCCCTCCATGAGCGGTACCTGTCATAAGTAACGCCCGTCCCTCTGTATTTGGGGCAGCCGGAGATTCGATCTGCACACAGTGGCAGCAGTGCTTTGGATTCCCTCCGTTACACACTCAGCCCGTGGCACTCTGCAGGATGATATTGCGGCTTGTGGTATCCGTCCCCGCACAACTCTGGTGGCAGGGTGTGAAATAAAGTTTTTGGTTGATATCAAGTGCGCATGTTCACAGTAAGATCTTATCAATGCGTTTTGTTCTTGTCTCAGAACTTTATCAAGACATCTTGATAAAGTTCTGAGACAAGAATGAAACGCTCACTCAGATGAGACAATGCACCTGTCATAGGACTGGAGCAAGTTGACATGGGTAGCAATGTACGGGGTACACACAAAATGTATAATCACTCCAAGGATGTGAGCAGTTATCTGATCAGCCGAGATGTCGGCATAGTGTGTACCAGGCCTTCCTTTTGGCAACTTTTATTGTGTTAAACAGTTCTAGTGTGTCTGAAATCATGAAAATGGTATGAAAGAGATTAAGGATTAGTCCTACCAGAAGTGATCTGCAACCTATCACTGACCTGGTTTGGGAGTGTTGTGGACTCGGGGCTTCTTCCGATGACCGGGAAGAGGAACCGCTACTGGGTCGCAGTAGAGATGGCCGGATGTAGGTCTTCCTCATGCAGGATTAAGACGGCAGGCAGGAAGCACAGAGGAATTCTTGAAGGTCTCCTGAAAGACAAGACTTGTAGAAATACTGAAGGCTGAGGTACTGAGATATTGAAGGCACTGTGGTGTTGGAGACACTGTGGTGTTGGAAGCACTGAGGTGCTGGGAGTACAGGGAGTGCTGGGAGGCACTCGGAGGCACGAGGGTGCTTGGAGGCACGAGGTAATTGGAGGCACGGAGGTGCTTGGAGGCACGGGGTGCTTGGAGGCACGGAGGTGTTTGGAGGCACGAGGTGCTTGGAGGCACGAGGTGCTTGGAGGCAGGGAGGTGCTTGGAGGCAGGGAGGTGCTTGGAGGCATGAGGTAATTGGAGGCACGGAGGTGCTTGGAGGCATGAGGTGCTTGGAGGCACGAGGTGCTTGGAGGCAGGGAGGTGCTTGAAGGCACGAGGTGCTTGGAGGCACGAGGTGCTTGGAGGCAAGGAGGTGCTTGGAGGCAAGGAGGTGCTTGGAGGCAGGGAGGTGCTTGGAGGCACGGAGGTGCTCGGAGGCACGGAGGAGCTCGGAGGCACGGAGGTACTCGGAGGCATGGAGGTACTCGGAGGCACGGGGTGCTTGGAGGCACGGGGTGCTTGGAGGCACAGGATGCTTGGAGGCACAGGATGCTTGGAGGCACAGGATGCTTGGAGGCACAGGAGATCACAGGGACAAGGGAGCTCTGGAATCACAGCTTCCGCAGGAGAAACGAAGATACTCAGGCACTGGATCTCTGCCTGGTGTCTGGTTTTAAATCCCCCGCCCTAGCCTGATTGGCGGAGCAGGCAGGTGACGTCAGACCTGCTCCGCCTCCTTGCCCTCGCTTATGATGGCGGCGTCCTTGCTTCCGGGAAGCCGCCGGAGGGACGCGCCGACCCGCCGCCGAAGCCGGAGACCGCCAGGAGAAGAGAGGCGCCGGGCAGACCAGGCCACCCGCAGGGACAAGCGCGGTCGCCGCTGCCCGAGGTGCGTGACAATACCCCCTCCTCCAGGAGTGGCCCCTGGACACTTCCCGGGCTTAGTCGGATGTCTGGAGTGGAAGATCCGAACCAGACGAGGAGCCGTTACTTCAGTAGCCTCAATCCAACTTCTCTCCTCAGGACCATAACCCTTCCAGTCCACCAAGTACTGTAATTTTTTATGAAGATAACGAGAGTCAAGAATAGCTTTGATTTCAAACTCCGCTCCAGCTTCTGCCACTACAGACGTTGGCCTAGGGAATGCTGAGTGGAACCGATTCAGAATGAAGGGACGGAGTAGAGAAACATGAAAGGCGTTAGGTATTCGAAGATGGGCAGGCAAACCCAGTTTACAGACCACAGGATTTAAGACTTGTAGCACCGGGTTAGGACCGATGAACCTTAAATCGAATTTCATGGTGGGCACCTTCAACCGGAGATTACGTGTGGACAGCCATACCCTGTCCCCAACTTTATATTGAGGTGCGGCTCGGTTTCTTATCTGCGAAGAACTTGTACCGGACAGAAACCTTCTTAAGATTAGCATGAACCTTTCTCCAAATTTGTCCAAAGTGTTGTAGAGTGGACGCTACAGCAGGAACCTCTACTATCGGAAGGCTTGGAAATTCTGGAACACGGGGATGGAACCCGTAGTTGACGAAGAATGGTGATTCCCCAGTGGAAGAATGAAACAAATGGTTATGGGCAAACTCCGCCCAAGGCAACAACTCCACCCAGTTGTCCTGTGAAGGAGAGAGATACAAACGAAGAAAAGTCTCTAGATCTTGATTGACTCGTTCCGTTTGACCATTTGTTTGGGGATGATAAGAGGACGAAAACTTAAGTTTAATTTGTAGGGTTGAACAGAGGGCTTTCCAAAACCTGGCGGTGAACTGTACTCCACGGTCAGAAACAATCTCTTGTGGCAACCCATGCAAACGAAAATGTTCTCGGATAAACAGTAGAGCCAGTTTCGGTGCTGTCGGGAGACCAGTCAAAGGCACAAAGTGTGCCATCTTCGAAAAACGGTCAACGATAACCCAAACGGTGTTGCAACCCTTGGAACAGGGCAAGTCAGTGATGAAGTCCATGGAAATGTGAGTCCAGGGTCTCACAGGGATAGGCAGAGGACGAAGTAACCCTGCAGGAGGCAGACGAGGAGATTTATGTTGTGTACATTGGGGACAAGAATTAACGCAATCTTGTACATCCTTCCTCATGGTGTTCCACCAGTAAGACCTTTGCAGAAACTTGTACATCTTCTGGGCACCGGGATGACCGGAAAACTTGGAGTTATGGACCCACAGTAGTATTCCTGGCCGGAATCTAGCTGGTACGGACATTCTTCCAGGAGGAGGAGCTGGAGTAGTTAAAGCAGCAGAGACCGAAACTGGATTCAGAATTAAACCCCGCTCAGGAGGTTCATCCTCGTCTGTGGAAACTTGTGAACGGGAAAGCGCATCTGCTTTAATATTGAGAGTCCCGGCCCGGTACTTGATAATGAACGAGAATCGGGAAAAGAAAAGTGCCCATCTCGCCTGGCGAGGATTCAAGCATTGTGCGGATTTGATGTACAGCAAATTCTTGTGATCCGTGTAGATGGTAAACACATGTTTAGCCCCTTCCAGAAGATATCTCCACTCTTCCAAGGCAGATTTGATAGCCAAGAGTTCCTGGTCTCCAATAGTGTAATTTCGTTCGGCCGGAGAGAATTTACGAGAATGGAAGCCACACGGATGTAATTTCTTATCAGAGGAGTACTGGGAGAGAACAGCCCCAACCCCGACTGAAGATGCATCAACTTCTAAGAAGAAGGGTTCATCGAAATTTGGTTGTTGGAGAACTGGAGCAGTCATGAAAGCTAACTTTAAGTGAGAAAAAGCTACAATGGCTTCCGGAGGCCACAAACTTGGATTAGAACCCTTCCTCGTCAGGGCGGTAATGGGCGCAACAATGGTGGAGAAACCCTTAATGAATTTCCTGTAGTAGTTCACAAAGCCCAGGAACCTTTGTATTGCTTTCAAAGAAAGAGGCTGAGTCCAGTCACGAATGGCAGACAGCTTTTCCGGATCCATGCGAAGCTCCGTCCCCGAGATGATATAACCGAGGAACGGAATAGATGTTACTTCAAAGGTACATTTGGAAAGCTTGGCATAGAGATGATTCTCTCGTAAACGGTGGAGCACCTCTTTGACTTGAGTCCTGTGTTCGACAAGATTCTTGGAAAAGATCAGTATGTCGTCCAAATATACCACAACACTCTGATACAGCATGTCACGAAAGATTTCATTGACGAATCCCTGGAAAACCGCGGGAGCATTACTAAGACCAAACGGCATCACCAAGTATTCGTAATGCCCATCTCGGGTATTAAAGGCAGTCTTCCATTCATCCCCCTCTCGGATGCGTATAAGATTATAAACTCCCCTCAAGTCGAGTTTGGAAAAAATGCGGGCACCACGAACCCTATCAAATAATTCTGTGATTAGTGGCAAGGGATATTTATTCTTAATAGTAATGTCGTTTAAGCCGCGGTAGTCGATGCATGGTCTCAACCCCCCGTCCTTTTTCTTCACGAAAAAGAAGCCCGCACCAGCAGGGGAGGAAGAGGGGCGAATAAATCCCTTGAGCATATTGGACTTAATATACTCCGACATGGCTTGAGTCTCGGGAAGAGACAGAGGATATGTGCGACCACGGGGTGGCGTCTTCCCTGGGACAAGGTCAATAGGGCAGTCCCAAGGCCTGTGAGGTGGTAACAGGTCAGCAGCTTGTTCCAAAAATACGTCCTTGTACCCTTGATATGCCTCCGGAATGTGCTCTTCATCCGTTTTGGAGGTGACACGGAGCGGACAAACAGGAGTAAGACAATTAGTGTGACAAAAGGAACTCCAGGACAGAATTTGTGACGACTTCCAGTCGATGTGGGGATTATGACTTTTTAGCCAAGGCATTCCAAGAACCAGATCATGGGGCATTTCTGGGATTACCAAGAGTTCCAAATCTTCCTGATGTAGAGCCCCGACCTGCAGCTTAACTGGCCCCGTGCGCCACATTATAAGACCTTTGGAAATTCTAGTCCCGTTGATAGCCGTCAGTGAAATTGGCCGCTCGATAGGCCGTAACTTTAAACCCAAGCTTTGGGCACAGAAGGAAGAAATGAAGTTCCCTGCAGCTCCGGAATCCAATAGGGCTTCACAAGACTTGGAGACTGAATCGGAGACTAGAGTTACTGGAAGCAAACAGTCCGAAGTTGGAGAAGCTTTTGTCGTAACCCCCAGCTTGACTCCTCCGGAACAAGCTAGGCCTGCCCGTTTCCCGGACGAGATTTACAAGATTTAAGAAAATGATCCGCGGCTCCACAGTAAAGGCAGAGTTTACCCTCACGACGACGCTGTCGTTCTTCCGGAGACAGTCGGGATCGGTTAATTTGCATGGGCTCATCTGAGCTAGGTGAGGCCACCGGTCTAGGAGTAGGATTCCGGAACCTGGAACGATCCGGACGGCTACGTTCTCTTCCACGCTCCTGCATCCGAAGATCCACCTTGACGCAAAGGGAAATCAGATCTTCTAATGGATCCGGCAGATCTCTGGTAACCAGCTCATCTTTCAGCCGGTCGGAAAGACCGTTCCAGAAGGCAGCTCTCAGGGCATCATTATTCCAGCGTAGTTCGGAAGCAATGGTCTGGAAATGAACCACGTACTGACCCACGGAACGGGCGCCCTGTTGAACACGGAGCAAGTCGGAAGAAGCAGTGGTCATTCTGCCGGGTTCGTCGAAAATCCTTCGAAAGGACGAGATGAAGTTGGTATAGTTGGAAACCATGGGATCAGATCGTTCCCATAATGGAGACACCCAATCCAAAGCAGAACCTTCCAACAGAGAAATAATATATGCTACCTTGGACCGGTCTGTAGGAAAGTTGTGTGCAAGTAGCTCGAAATGTACCTCGCATTGGTTCAAGAAACCACGACAATTTTTAGGATTCCCATTATAGCGGGACGGAGTAGGCAGCTGAAGGCGTGGAGTGATACCGGCCGATGGTTGAACATTGCTGGCAACGGCGACTGGTGCGACTACTGGAACAGGTGCCGGAATTACTGAGGCTAGAGACGCCTGAATCTGATCCAGACGCCCGGACAACTGCTGGAGGTACTGCATCACCTGGCCTTGTGCCGCTTCCTGACTTTGTACTCGAGAAGCCAGGTTCTGGATGGCACTTGAGTCCGTGTTCCGATTCCCCGGGTCCATGGGGCCTGAGTATACTATCACTGACCTGGTTTGGGAGTGTTGTGGACTCGGGGCTTCTTCCGATGACCGGGAAGAGGAACCGCTACTGGGTCGCAGTAGAGATGGCCGGATGTAGGTCTTCCTCATGCAGGATTAAGACGGCAGGCAGGAAACACAGAGGAATTCTTGAAGGTCTCCTGAAAGACAAGACTTGTAGAAATACTGAAGGCTGAGGTACTGAGATATTGAAGGCACTGTGGTGTTGGAGACACTGTGGTGTTGGAGGCACTGAGGTGCTGGGAGTACAGGGAGTGCTGGGAGGCACTCGGAGGCATGAGGGTGCTTGGAGGCACGGAGGTGCTTGGAGGCACGAGGTAATTGGAGGCACGGAGGTGCTTGGAGGCACGGGGGTGCTTGGAGGCACGAGGTGCTTGGAGGCACGGAGGTGTTTGGAGGCACGAGGTGCTTGGAGGCACGAGGTGCTTGGAGGCAGGGAGGTGCTTGGAGGCACGAGGTAATTGGAGGCACGGAGGTGCTTGGAGGCACGAGGTAATTGGAGGCACGGAGGTGCTTGGAGGCACGGAGGTGCTTGGAGGCACGAGGTAATTGGAGGCACGGAGGTGCTTGGAGGCACAGAGGTGTTTGGAGGCACCAAGGTGCTTGGAGGCACGAGGTGCTTGGAGGCACGAGGTGCTTGGAGGCACGGAGGTGTTTGGAGGCACGAGGTGCTTGGAGGCACAAGGTGCTTGGAGGCACGAGGTGCTTGGAGGCAGGGAGGTGCTTGGAGGCACGAGGTGCTTGGAGGCACGAGGTGCTTGGAGGCAAGGAGGTGCTTGGAGGCAGGGAGGTACTTGGAGGTGCTTGGAGGCACGGAGGTGCTCGGAGGCACGGAGGTACTCGGAGGCACGGGGTGCTTGGAGGCACAGGATGCTTGGAGGCACAGGATGCTTGGAGGCACAGGATGCTTGGAGGCACAGGAGATCACATGGACAAGGGAGCTCTGGAATCACAGCTTCCGCAGGAGAAACGAAGATACTCAGGCACCGGATCTCTGCCTGGTGTCTGGTTTTAAATCCCCCGCCCTAGCCTGATTGGCGGAGCAGGCAGGTGACGTCAGACCTGCTCCGCCTCCTTGCCCTCGCTTATGATGGCGGCGTCCTTGCTTCCGGGAAGCCGCCGGAGGGACGCGCCGACCCGCCGCCGAAGCCGGAGACCGCCAGGAGAAGAGAGGCGCCGGGCAGACCAGGCCACCCGCAGGGACAAGCGCGGTCGCCGCTGCCCGAGGTGCGTGACACAACCTATCTGAGCCGCTGCGCTAAACATGGCAAAACATGGCAAGCTTAAGTCAAAAATATATGATTTATACCATCACTCAGATTGTAGACCAGACATAGGGGTAAATTTACTAAGATTCGTATTTTCCCGTTTCAGGTCAAAGTTCAATCACGAATGACATCGAAAGTGTAAAACTGCAACTTTTTGAATTTGTTACGATGGATTTACTAAGCTGTCGTATTCGGGTTTTTCTTTTCTTCCGATGTCGATGTCATTCGTGTTTTTTTTGTGTTTTTTACGGCAGTGATTAGCAAAACACTGCCGACTTTTTTACAATTAATCTCGGCCGGATCTGTGTGATCCGTGCTGGGGTTCTATTTTTTTTTTTTTTTTAATTAAACACTGTAAAATTTAAAAAAAAAATTGCGTGGGGTCCCCCCTCCTAAGCATAACCAGCCTCGGGCTCTTTGAGCCGATCCTGGTTGCCGAAATATGGGAAAAAAATTGACAGGGGTTCCCCCATATTTAAGCAACCAGCATCGGGCTCTGCGCCTGGTCCTGGTTCCAAAAATACGGGGGACAAAAAGAGTAGGGGTCCCCCGTATTTTTAAAACCAGCACCGGGCTCCACTAGCTGGACAGATAATGCCACAGCCGGGGGTCACTTTTATATAGTGCCCTGCGGCCGTGGCATCAAAAATCCAACTAGTCACCCCTGGCCGGGGTACCCTGGGGGAGTGGGGACCCCTTCAATCAAGGGGTCCCCCCCCCCAGCCACCCAAGGGCCAGGGGTGAAGCCCGAGGCTGTCCCCCCCCATCCAATGGGCTGCGGATGGGGGGGCTGATAGCCTTTGTTGTAAAAGAAAAGATATTGTTTTTAGTAGCAGTACTACAAGTCCCAGCAAGCCTCCCCCGCATGCTGGTACTTGGAGAACCACAAGTACCAGCATGCGGCGGAAAAACGGGCCCGCTGGTACCTGTAGTACTACTACTAAAAAAATACCCAAAAAAACACAAGACACACACCGTGAAAGTATAATTTTATTACATACATACACACATACATACATACTTACCTTATGTTCCCACGCAGGTCGGTCCTCTTCTCCAGTAGAATCCAAGGGGTACCTGTTGAAGAAATTATACTCACGAGATCCAGGGGTCCAGGGTCCTCGGGGAATCCAGGTGTAATCCACGTACTTGAAAAAAATAACAAAACGGACACTCGAGCCACGCACTAAAAGGGGACCCATGTTTGCACATGGATCCCCTTTTCCCGACTGCCAGAAACCCACTCTGACTGATGTCTAAGTGGGTTTCTTCAGCCAATCAGGGAGTGCCACGTTGTAGCACTCTCCTGATCGGCTGTGTGCTCCTGTCCTAACTGACAGGCAGCACACGGCAGTGTTACAATGTAGCGCCTATGCGCTCCATTGTAACCAATGCTGGGAACTTTCTTGCTCAGCGGTGACGTCACTTTAGGTCAACCGCAGGGCAGAAAGTTCCCAGCATTGGTTACAATGTAGCGCATAGGCGCTACATTGTAACACTGCCGTGTGCTGCCTGTCAGTGAGGACAGGAGCACACAGCTGATCAGGAGAGTGCTACAACGTGGCGCTCCCTGATTGGCTGAAGAAACCCACTTAGACAGAAGTCAGAGTGGGTTTCTGGCATTCGTGGAAAGGTGACCCATGTGCAAACATGGGTCCCCTTTCAGTTCGTGGTCGGGACACCGTTTTGTTATTTTTTTCAAGTACGTGGATTACCCCTGGATTTCCCGAGGAGCCTGGACCCCTGGATCTCGTGAGTATAATTTCTTCAACAGGTACCCCTTGGATTCTACTGGAGAAGAGGACCGACCTGCGTGGGAACTTAAGGTAAGTATGTATGTATGTGTGTATGTATGTAATAAAATTATACTTTCACGGTGTGTGTGTCTTGTCTTTTTTTGGGTATTTTTTTAGTAGTAGTACTACAGGTACCAGCGGGCCCGTTTTTCCGCCGCATGCTGGTACTTGTGGTTCTCCAAGTACCAGCATGCGGGGGAGGCTTGCTGGGACTTGTAGTACTGCTACTAAAAACAATATCTTTTCTTTTACAACAAAGGCTATCAGCCCCCCCATCCGCAGCCCATTGGATGGGGGGGGACAGCCTCGGGCTTCACCCCTGGCCCTTGGGTGGCTGGGGGGGGGGACCCCTTGATTGAAGGGGTCCCCACTCCCCCAGGGTACCCCGGCCAGGAGTGACTAGTTGGATTTTTGATGCCACGGCCGCAGGGCACTATATAAAAGTGACCCCCGGCTGTGGCATTATCTGTCCAGCTAGTGGAGCCCGGTGCTGGTTTTAAAAATACGGGGGACCCCTACTCTTTTTGTCCCCCGTATTTTTGGGACCAGGACCAGGCGCAGAGCCCGATGCTGGTTGCTTAAATATGGGGGAACCCCTGTCATTTTTTTCCCCATATTTTTGCAACCAGGATCGGCTCAAAGAGCCCGAGGCTGGTTATGCTTAGGAGGGGGGACCCCACGCAATTTTTTTTGACAAAATAAGCACTTTCCCACCCCTTCCCACTGATATACATGCACGGATCTCATGGATCCGTGCATGCCTATCTAATCACGGGAAAAAAAATAAGGTCTGTTTTTTTTTAGCACTTTTTTACGAGTTGTAATTTTTGACGGCAGTGTTTGTTTTTTTTTTGCTTTGCACTTCTTAGTAAATGACCGAGATTCATACTTAAACAGCCGCGTTTTGACCGATGGTGTATTCATTCGTAATTTTTTACTTGGACTTGCAAAAAATTACGAATGCCCTCATCTCTGCCGTGATTAGTGTTTAGTAAATTACAGAGATGACACTTTGATGAAAAAACGGCATCTCGGTCAAAATCGGGAGCTTAGTAAATTTCCCCCATACTGTACATCTAACACTGGGTTCTTGATATATGCTTCTATACCACAAAATCTTAATATTGTAAAAAACAAAAAAACCAACAACATATTTTGAGTGTAAGGATCAGTCCTTTGTTCTTGAATGTAGATATATCAAAGACCTGTGACTGCTATCTTGGAGGTGCCTGCCTTAACTACTGAGAATCCCCTCTATCATCTGTCACAAAGAAGGCCTGGTTCTCCAGACTAAAATTCAGTTTCTTCCTATGGAAGATGGGTTTGGTATACTTGGTCGATATTCATCATGTATACATTCAGCATATCGATACAAAATAAATGTCAACATGGTCCGAATGCCGACACTGTGATTTTCAGATAAATCTATACCTGACATTTACCCAAACCCCTAAACCGAAGTATAGCCAGTCAACACTGACCCGACACGTATGATGTTGACATTTTGACCATGTTGACATTCTCATGTGGAGTGTCAATGATATACTGACTGCCACCGCATCTAGACACACACCTGAACACCTACTGGTCACAGGCGGAGGAAAAGTCATTTGGAGACTGAATTTTAAAATCTTAAAAAATGTCAAAACAAAGACAGGAAAATATTTCTTTTACATTTTAGAAAGGATATTCTCAGAGAAAGAGTACAGAAAAGATGGTGTTAATAAGGTTCTAAAAATATTTAATAATTGAGTATCTGGTGGTAGTAATTGGCAGAGGTAAATTCTCTGCAATGTGTGGCCATGATATTCCATTGCATATACTGTGACTGAATACAGTACTTGAGCAACAACATTTACCCTGTGTGTCTCCATGGGGTGTGAGTGGAAAGTTTGACTGTCCTGATGGATTTCTGATAGCACACTTTACAATGGGGTTGGGTATAGGTGACCGGCGATTGGGATACCGCCGGGCACCATACCAATGCCAGGATTCTGGTATTATATTGCCAGCAAGAGGGGGGACAGCGCAACAAAGCCATGCAGCGGGCTTGGTGGCTCACCGTGCTTGCCTCAGGTTCTTTTACCACTCTATGGATGTTGTGGACACCAACGAGTTGGAATAGTCCCTGTCAGTCGGCATGCCGACTGTCGTGCTTTCTACCGAGAGGGATTCTGCCGTCGGTTACATAACCGCATCCCCTTTAGAACATAGTGGCTACATCAATGACCAGCACATTCTGCACTATATCTTTAGATAAAGGAAAAGGGACAGAAACAATTATGCTCCCTTCTATTTTCCTGAACATAAAACAACCTCACCCTCGCACATCATTCATACAGAACACGAGACTAGGCAACAGCTCTGAAAGCACAGTTATCCCTGTGACATTGATCTTGATGTGTTCACACATTACCCATAGCACATACCATGCAGAACTGTGATTTCCCAGCATTCCTGTCTGACACACACGTTACACTGACACCCATTTGAATAGGTAATGAATGCATGCAAATAATTCCTGTGTCTTCAATACTGTTCCTGTGCTTTTCTTGTGCCACATGACAAATGTCTATAAGATTACTGAGGATATAAAGTATCAACAGTTGTTAACTAGTTTAAGATCCAACCTACACGTGAGAAAGAAATGTACTGCATTTTCTGTTTGCAGATTGCAGGACACCCTGCTCCTTGTCCTCAGTGTCTTACAGGCTACAGCACACAAGACATGAATGTACTTTGTTAACAGTACATCCATTTACACATTATTACTGGTTTATTTTTGGCGTGGATTTTGGGCTGCGGTTTGCTTCCAAGGGGATTCACCAGACCTATTGAAGTTTTTAGTATTCTGAACTTCAAGAAAGACAACTGTGGCTAAATGCTGCAGTAATTACAACAGAAAAGGATGTAACTAATCCTAAACCCCATAGGAAAGAAAATCACAGATATGTCCATTACCATTTTTGCCACTGACAGCTGCATGTTCAGTGTACAATAATTGCCATCTTTCTATCCAGCATATACTGTAGGCATACCTCGCTCACAGTAGCACTCCTCTCTATCCTGGATGTAATTCTCTGTATCTATTCTTATTATGCACTAGTGACTAGACCTTAGTGCCGCTTCTTCATCTTCTGTATGCAGGATACCATTTTCATTATACATTCCTCTTCCGTATCTATATCCTCCTGTTCAGTAGCACTTATCACTCTCCTTGTACACTGGATGTCATGTTCATTATATACTGTATTCTATTCCATATATACAATATGGATACTATTCAGTAGCACTTCTCATGCTCATGGTTAGCTGCGTGTAGTTGACCTGATAGTCGGTATACTGGATATTATTATTCTCTACAACTACACAGTCCCATTTCCCTTGTTCTAAATGCTGATGTAGTTCTCTACATATGCTGCATGCATTCTCATTCTGGGTACGGGTTGTGTGATTTGAAAGACGAGGTAGAAGACCCGGGGCCGACTGTGCCCAAAGAGTCTTACCGGACCGGGTTTTCCAGGAGCGCTTCCACAGGCAGTAACAGGCTAGAGACGGCAGGGCTGCAGCAGCAACAGAGAACCGACCAAACAGGATCAGGAGGAACCAGAATACAGCAGGAATCCTGGGAGCACATGCTAAAGCACCTACAACAGGGTTGTAACTTTAAGCACTGGCATCCCTGTCCTAAACCAGCCCCCTTTTATAGGGAGAGCTTCCCCTGGATTGGCTGGAAGAAACAGGAACAGGAACTATGCTTAAAACTTGGGTCTCCAACATGGCGGCGCCCAGTAATGCAGACCTTTTTGCAAAGCCACAATGCTCACTGCCCCATGTCTCCTAGCAACGGCTCAGCAAAAGCAACCCGCTGTAGCGGCGTCCCGCCGCCACGAGCGGACCCCCTCACCGCCGCTACTGCTGCCCACGGATCCGGTGCAGCTGCCCACCTCCGCCGCTGCCCGCACATCGCCGAGGAAGCCAGCCCCGCGGCCCCAGCGTACCAGTGAGACTCTGGACGCTGACATCATTAGGTCGACCACTGAAGGTCGACATTGCCATTAGGTCGACAGGTGAAAAGGTCGACATGAAGTTTTTGATTGTTTTTGGTGTCATTTTCACCGTAAAGTGACGGGGAACCCATATTAGTGCACCGTGTCCCCTCGCCGTTCCAATCGTAGTCCACGTGGATCGTTACGTATGAAAAAATCCAAAAAATGAAAGAGAAAAAAAAGTGAAAAACTCATGTCAACCAAGTACATGTCGGGTGGACTCCGGACACCTATGTGGTTTAGTTGGAAACTTGGCATGAAATGTCCGAAGAAGTCTTGGAGTCTTGGAGATCTTGCATCTACCCAAGATCTCTCCTTTGGCCCATACCCCTTCCAATCAACAAGGTAATGTTTAGGCAGGTAAGCAATGTAACAAAGCAATGAGGAAGGCTAGTCAGATGCTTGGCTGCATTGGGAGAGGAATCAGCAGCAGAAAGAAAGAAGTAATAATGCCACTGTATAGGTCTAGAATACTGTGTTCAATTCTGGAGGCCATATCTTCAAAAGGATATTAATACATTAGAAACTGTACAAAGAAGGGCAACTAAAATGGTGCATGGCCTACATCACAAAACATACCCAGAAAGACTAAGAAATCTCAATATGTATAGTTTGGAGCAGAGAAGGGAAAGGGGGGACATGATAGAAACTTTCAAATATATCAAGGGTTTTAACAAAGTCCAGGAGGGAAACATTCTCCAAATGAAGAGAAGCAATAGGACACGAGGACATGCACTGAGACTGGAGGGGGGGAGGGTCAGGGGAAATTTGCGGAAAAATTACTTCACAGAAAGGGTAGTGGACAAGTGGAATAGCCTCTCATCGGAGGTGGTAGAGGCTAAGACAGTAGAGCAATTTAAACATGCATGGGATAGACATAAGGATATTCTTACAAAGAAATAAGGATCAATTAAGGTTAGAGATAAAAAATAATGTAAAAAAAAAAAAAAAGGGGCAGACTAGATGGGCCAAGTGGTTCTTATCTGCCGACAAATTCTATGTTACTGGATGCGACCATAACGTCTGCGAGAATCGAGGATCTTGTGAATCTCAAATTCGTCTCCATGTGCTGATTGGATCTTGGGTGATTTAGGCACAGCGGCTCTGAACCGATTAAGTACCAATGGTTTTAAGAGAGAAATATGAAATGCATTAGGAATTCTCAACTGCGGAGGTAATTTCACTTTGTAAGCCACAGGATTCAACACTTTTTCGATTGGGTAAGGCCCAATAAATCTGGGAGCAAACTTTTTTGTAGGAACCTTTAATCTTAGGTTACGTGTGGAAACCCAACCCCGATCTCCTACCTTAAGGCTTGGTACAGCTTTTCGTTTCAGATCTGCATAGGTCTTATATCTCTTGGATGTCTTGAGCAAAGTCTTGTGAACTTGTTTCCAGGCTTCAGTAAATTGTCGAAGTGTTGACTCTGCGGCAGGAACCTCGAGCGTAGGCAAAAGTTGGAAGTCAGGAACTCTTGGATGGTATCCATAATTAATGAAGAATGGAGAAGGTTTTTTTGGCAGAGTGATAAAGATTGTTATGGGCAAATTCTGCGAATGGGAGATAGTCCAGCCAGTCGTCCTGTGAGGAGGACATGAATAAATGCAGAAAAGTCTCCAGATCCTGGTTCACTCTCTCTGTTTGACCATCCGTTTGGGGATGATATCCTGAGGAGTTTAATTTCACGCCAAGAGCAGAACATAGGGATCTCCAAAACTTGGCCACAAATTGAGGACCTCTATCAGACACGATTTCCTGTGGTAGACCATGGAGTCGAAAGATCTCTGCTATAAACAATTTTGCCAACTGGGATGCAGATGGAAGATTAGCCAGAGGAACAAAGTGTGCCATTTTAGAGAATCGTCAACTATGACCCATACGGTGTTCCACCCACCAGACGTAGGTAAATCTGTAATAAAGTCCATAGAAATATGCGTCCATGGTCTTAGTGGTACCGGCAAAGGATGGAGTAACCCAGCAGGTGGACCCTTGGGATTTTTATGCTGAGCACATTTTGGACAGGCAGCTACGAATTCCTGAACGTCAGTCCTGAGATGAGGCCACCAGTAGGAGCGCTGAATGAATTTAAGTGTCTTATGACCGCCCGCATGGCCCATGAAGGAGGAGGAGTGAGCCCATGTAAGAAGTTTTTTGCGAAGATTTGGTGCAACGAAGATCTTCCCTGGAGGAGGAAGTGGAGAGGTATTAGTTGCAGAAAAAGAGGTGGATTCCAGGATAAATTGCTCTTTTGAACGGTCAGAGGGTTCTTCTGAACTTAGGGAGCGAGATAATGCATCTGCCTTTTTGTTGAGGGAACCTGGTCGGTAACTGAGTTTAAAATTAAAACGGGTAAAGAAGAGTGCCCATCTTGCTTGGCGTGGGTTCAGACATCGGGCTGACTGTAGATACAGGAGGTTCTTGTGATCCATGGTCACCGAAATTAGATGCTGAGCTCCCTCCAACAAATACCTCCACTCCTCAAAGGCCAACTTAATTGCCAGGAATTCCTGTTCCCCAATAGCGTAATTCTGTTCAGCGGGGCAGAATCTTCGCGAGAAGAATGCACAAGGATGGACCTTCTTGTCCTCGAAAAGCTGGGATAATACTGCTCCCACTCCCACAGTAGAGGCATCAACCTCCACCAAGAACGGACGGCTGAGATCGGGTTGTCGAAGAACTGGAGCAGTCGTGAAGGCCTCCTTTAAAGATGAAAAAGCTTCCAAAGCCTCAGGAGACCACTTGGCAGGATCGGCTCCCTTCCTAGTTAATGCGGTTATAGGAGCTATGATAGAAGAATAATTTTGAATGAATCTTCGGTAAAAGTTAGCAAACCCCAGGAAACGTTGAATTCCTTTAAGGGTAGCTGGAAGCGCCCAATCCTGAATCGCCTGGACTTTAGCGGGGTCCATCTGTAACCTCTGCCCTGAGAGAATGTAACCGAGGAATGGAATCATGGGTACTTCAAAGGTGCACTTCTCTAACTTACAGAATAACTGATTCCTTCGTAAACGCGTTAACACTTCTTTGACTTGTTCCCGATGGGTCTTCAGATCCCTAGAAAAAATGAGGATGTCATCCAGATACACTACCAAGCAATCATACAGGAGATCTCTGAAGATTTCGTTAACGAACTCTTGAAAGACGGCTGGGGCATTACATAGGCCAAAAGGCATTACCAGGTATTCGCAATGGCCGTCGCGGGTATTAAATGCCGTCTTCCATTCGTCCCCTGGGCGAATACGTATAAGATTGTAGGCCCCCCGTAAGTCCAACTTAGTAAATACAGTAGCTCCTTTAACACGGTCGAACAGTTCTGGAATCAGAGGTAACGGATATCTGTTTCTTAACTGTTGTGTCATTGAGACCTCTATAGTCAATACAGGGCCGCAACCCCCCATCCTTCTTTTTGACGAAGAAAAATCCTGCTCCGGCCGGAGATGTAGAAGACCTGATGAACCCTTTCTCCAAGTTCTCCCGGATATACTCCGACATGGCCTGTGTCTCGGGAAGTGAGAGAGGGTAAATTCGTCCTCGCGGAGGAGTCTTACCGGGTACTAGCTCAATGGGACAATCCCAAGTACGATGCGGAGGCAAGGTGTCCGCCCCATGCTTACTGAAAACATCTTGAAAAGCTTGGTACTCCACAGGAAGGCTGGAAGGGCTGGTCTAACTGAAGGTAAACAGTTCTGGAAGCAGTCTTGTTGCCAAGAGAGAACATCCATAGTTTGCCAATCTATGTGGGGGTTGTGTCTGATTAACCATGGAAACCCTAGGATTAGTTCATGAGAGGCTTTAGGAATTACAAGGAAAGAGATTTTTTCTGAATGGAGAACTCCGACCTTCATCTTGAGAGGAATAGTACGAAAGGATATAATCCCCTCAGGGATATAACTTCCATCCACTGTGGTAACAGAAATGGTACGATCCAAAGGAACCGTTTGTATTCCAGATCGTTTGACCAGAGCTGACGTAATGAAACTTTCGGCGGCTCCGGAGTCGAGTAGTGCAGGGATGAGAAGAGAAGAAGACGGGAGCTCCAATTGGGTTAACAGGACAGACTCTTTCTTGGTATGTAATTCTGAGAATTCTCCTAGCTTGACCTCTCCAGCACAAACTAGGAGCGGGCATTTCCCGGACGTAGATTGCAAGTTTTAACAAAGTGATCAGATGCAATAACAATAGAGGCAGAGGTTCCTTTGTCGCCGTCTCTGACGTTCTTCATTGGAGAGGCGTGAGCGATTAATCTGCATGGGTTCTTCCGCAGTTGGTGATGATGGTGTTGGTGGAAGAACAACTCTAGGCTTAGGGCGATCTGACCGCAACCTCTCCATACAGCGTTCTCTGTACCTTAGGTCTAACTTATTGCATAAAGAAATTAGTTTATCCAACTTATCAGGTACGTCCTGAGTTGCGAGGTCATCTTTGATCTTTTCGGAGAGACCGCTCCAGAAAGCTGCAATGAGAGCCTCCTCGTTCCAGTTCAGTTCTGAGGAAAGGGTGCGAAACTGGATCACGTACTGACTGACCGTACGCGTGCCCTGACACCGGCGCAGGATCTCCAATGAGGCGGCAGAAGTCCTGCCCGGTTCGTCGAAGATTCTTCGAAAGGTGGCCACGAATTCTGGATAGTTAGATAAGATGGGATCCATCCTCTCCCACAATGGTGAAGCCCATTCCAACGCTTGCCCGGTAAGTAAAGAAATTATATAGGCTACTTTGGTTCGTGCTGATGGGAAGTTGGCCGACTGTAGTTCGAACTGGATTTCGCACTGGTTAAGAAACCCACGGCATTGTTTTGGATTCCCATCGAATTTACTGGGAGGTGGCAAATGCAACCGTGGAAGTGGTACTGGTACAGGAGGAAGCGGGACCGGAGGTGCTAATGTGGGAGCAGCTGTAGACACTCGAGGGGCCGTGATGGCAACACAGAGAGAATCGAGACGTTCGGACATACTCTGCATGAACTGCACGATTTGAGATTGTGTGGCCTCCTGCTTATTTAAGCGAGACCAGATATCTGCAGTTGAATACCCTCCTGAGGCCTGATCACCCGTCGAATCCATTGGGCCAGTGCTTACTGTCACGTCTAGCAAAGTTTGAGGATCCGGCAGCTGAGATTTGCCCGAGGAGGTAGCAGGCTGTGAATGAACCAGATGAGGGGGCTGGATATAGTTCCTTCGCATGGGACACGGAGCAATGAAGAACGTAGGCGGGGTTTGAGAGTCAATGGAAAATATTTATTATGTACAGGGCTGAGGTAGTGGACCGAGGCTGGAGCACGATGGTTAAAGACGTGGCAGGGGGCGAAGAACTGTGGACTGTGATTTGAAAGACGAGACTGTAGATGATGAACTGTGGAACTGTGGATGGTGGTTGAAGACGTGGCTGGAGACAAGGACTGTGGACTGTGGTTTGTTAAACGAGGCTGAAGATAATCTGCAGGCTGTGGTCGGTGGTACAAAGGCGTGGCTGGTGAAGGAGATCTCTGGAGTGTGGTTTGAAAGACGAGGCAGAAGACCTGGGGCCGACTGTGCCCAAAGAGTCTTACCGGACCGGGTTTTCCAGGAGCGCTTCCACAGGCAGTAACAGGCTAGAGACGGCAGGGCTGCAGCAGCAACAGAGAATCGACCAAACAGGATCGACCCATATTAGTGCACCGTGTCCCCTCGCCGTTCCAATCGTAGTCCACGTGGATCGTTACGTATGAAAAAATCCAAAAAATGAAAGAGAAAAAAAAGTGAAAAACTCATGTCAACCAAGTACATGTCGACCTAATGTTCATGTCGACGTAATGGCATTGTCGACCTTCAGTGGTCGACCTAAGTTGTGTCGACCTAAGGACCGTAACCCCTTATTCTGTATGTAAGGACCCTTCTTCTAAATTCTGAATGTACTTTTTGGCATTTGGAGTATTTCAGTATTTAGTATTTTTAGATTTGAGAGCAAAGCAAAAAAAGCAAGTAACTCTGTATCAGGAACAAACCATGCTGCCATGCTAGTCGTGCAAACACTTATTTTATACACACTGCTTCTGCATGTAGCCAGAGGCGGATTGGCCATATGTCCTACAGGGAAGATTCCCGGTGGGCTGGCGCACCTGCGAGGCCTGTTTTGTTTGAGGACATGTGGTCCTATTTATAGACATAATGAATAAGATGCCAAACAATTTGCATATATGAAAATGACCTTGCCACTTAGCCTGTGATTGCAGATGATCTAGTGTGTATGCTCTGTGTGCCTGCTTGACTGACATATAAGATTGAATGAATAGAATTTGTCGGCAGATAAGAACCACTTGGCCCATCTAGGCTGCCCCTTTTTTTATCCTTTAGGGCGGCAATCTCAACCCTTTTTGAACCTTAATTCTTTGTAAGGAATAGTGATTGGGATTCGGTTGGTGTAATAAGCAAGAAAATATATCTTTCTAAAGAATGATATAGTTTCCTAAATTCTAAAGGTGTATCATATAATGTGCTCATAATATTTATTTTTATTTATTTTTAACTTCCCCCTTGATGCTGGACAAGCCACTATCTGGAAAGTCTTGGGGGGAGGGTGCTGCTGCCATGGCCCATGGCTAGACCTTACACCTCTGGTGCTGCCCAAGTGTGGCCACTAGTACAAATTTTTCCAGGGCCACTTTTTGTTCCCAATCCGTCCCTGCATGTAGCCCACAAATTCTGGGCAGCTTTATTTTTACACTGCAATCTAGATTTGAGTTTGGACACGCCCCTCCCAGATCTAAATCTCTGCACATTTTACATATAAATCACCTGTAGTGCAGCACATTTTGTCAAGGTGCACAGTTACTTTCTCTTTATTGCATTACTCCCACCTTAGACTCAGACCCTTAGAGGGGATTCAATTGGGCGCAAGGTTCTCTCCACATAAAAAACTTGTGCCCATCACGCCGAATTTTGGATTACCGTGGGTATGCGCGCTCCCGATACCCACAGTATCCACCTTTTAAAAAATGGTTGCAGGGTTTTCAGCTCTGAAAACCCAGCAGCGTGTGAAAAATAAATACATTTTAAAAATTATACTCACCTGACCAGTGTTCTCCATGGCTTCTGGTGGTCATACGGCTATATTCCCACTAGGGAGGGGACTGCTGGGAGATGTAGTTCTCCAAAATGCTGCCTCCAGAGGGGAACACACTCATACGGGGGCGGGGGTCACATACACACCGATGGTCACACGCACACACTCAAAGACACTCATACCCATTTTACACTCACAACTGCTGCAGAAAACCTGAATCCCAACATTGGAGAAGACACCGTTTCGGAAGGTTAGTAATTACAGACTAAATAAGATATTGCCAGAGCAAGCCCTGGGGATTTTTCCTAAAAATAAAAATTTTAGAAAAATTCAAACTTGCTCTAGGGGTGCAGGAAATAGAAATCACTGCGTCCCATTTTCTGTAATAGTAAAACCCTGCGGCTGCTGGAAAAACCCTTATGCAGCAGGGTTTTTTTAATTTCCCGCACTCAATTGAATTCCTCCCTTATTGTACTGGATACTGGATACAATTCTAAGCGCATGTTCTTAACCTGTATGTATGCACTCCTGAATATATGTAATAAATAATAGTTAATAATAATTGTATTTATTAATAAAGTAAGGAAAGACACAGGGCCGCATAGAGCTTTAGCCTAGAAATTGGTGTAAAGAGTGGACCATCATTAAGGGCAATAAGGTATGACCCTTAATGTGGTGCAGATCTGCATAATCATCATTTACACAGAGGACAGACATTAACAAACACCATGCAGTGGGCCAGGGCATAGAATAAAGTGACCCCATGGAAAGCTATAGACTGCAGTTTTTGATGAAAATGAAAATCTTGTTCTGTGCATCCTCATCCTAAATAATAAAAGGCTAACTGCTCCTCACCTCTGTTATGTGCACCGGTGGCCACTGGAGGCCGCCACATAGACCAAATGAAACCGAAAGTGACAATGCAGGGAGATGTTACAGCCTGCTGCTAATTACATAAAAACACTGATCTGACTGTTTCACACTTGCTTAATATGGGGAGAGGGTGCTGGGGAGAGAGAGAGAGAGAGAGAGAGAGTGGGGGTAGGTTTTTGGTGTGGCAGTTGCCACTTATAACAACCTTTAATATTTAAAATTGACTGGATTTTCTATCCTTTTAATTTATTTCCACTTACAGTTCCATTAATCTAACGCTGCTCCTCACCTCTGGTGCCGCTGACGGTCACTGGAGGGACAAGGACACACACACCCTCTATGTACACTGTCCCCCCACCCTAACCTGCTTTTATATACACACACTGCACCCTCATACCCATCCATTTAGTGCCCCCGATATACAGGGCACATCCCTCCTCCATATATTGCTTCTGCCATATACCGCATACTCTGCACACCCTCTTCCATATACTATGCTGCAACCCAGGTTACTTGTCATCCTGGGACTCGGCAATAAGTAGCAGCAGGAACCAGGAAACGGATGCAGGAACCACCGGACGGTCCCGCAGCGATCAGATCGGAGGCATCGGGGACACGTGTGGCCACTTACTGGCGAAAAAGAAGGTGAATCATACTGGCAGGGTGAGCAGTGCAGTGACAGGATATACTGCACGCCGGTGGAGGTATTTTATATATATATATATATATATATATATATATATATGGCTAACGCTACACCCTCAGCATGACATAGTCCCAGGTCCCAGCAGCAGAACTTTCAGAAGCATGGCAGCTCCTGTGTGAGTAGCAACCTCCTCCTCCCCTATAATCTGGCCCTGGTGTCCATCATCTTGGCAGGCTTTTACCTAGTTAATACTAAAGTCTGAGGGCATATGCTCTACCTGGTCTGCCCTAACACTGAGCCAATACCTTACACCTGCAATGTAAGAGTCAACTGTATATATCTAAGAAGGTCTATCTATTCATGTTTCTGTCACTCAGAATCTGTCTCCCATTCACCCCCTTCCAAGCTTGTATGTCCTCTGTTCATTACCCATCAGTGCCCAATTCTATCTCTTAGGGTGCATACACACGGTGAGATTCGGACTTATCCGATTCTCACCGTGCGACAGGGGGCCGGGTCGGCACTTAGCCAGTATCGCAAGCACATAATGAGTGTGCTTGCGATGCGATTTTGGCTAAGTGTCAATCCTGACTAAAGGTGTGTACACACGGGTCGATTTTTTCTTCCGATTCTGACTATATAGTCAGAATCGGAAGAAAATATAGTGCAGATCGCAAGGTGACAGTCACCTTGCGATCCCGATCCGATGCCGATGCGCGGCCCCGCGCGGTCGGCATCGGCCGAAAAAATAGGCTGTGCAGGCAAGTCAATCCTGACTATCTCTATAGAAGAGATAGTCAGGATTGACACTTAGCCAAAATCGCATCGCAAGCACACTCATTATGTGCTTGCGATACTGGCTAAGTGCCGACCCGGCCCCCTGTCGCACGGTGAGAATCGGATAAGTCCGAATCTCACCGTGTGTATGCACCCTATCTCTTCTATAGAGATAGTCAGGATTGACTTGCCTGCACAGCCTATTTTTTCGGCCGATGCCGACCGCGCGGGGCCGCGCATCGGCATCGGATCGGGATCGCAAGGTGACTGTCACCTTGCGATCTGCACTATATTTTCTTCCGATTCTGACTATATAGTCAGAATCGGAAGAAAAAATCGACCCGTGTGTACACACCTTTACTCCATAGCAATCAGTCAGTCTTCACAGCTATCCAAATGTCTCCCTGTCAGTGACTGAATGAACTCACTCACCTGCTGCACTTCCCCTGCGAGTATTATCTGAAGTCATTACGCGGATGTCACCAGTTTATCAATCTTGGTATTTGCAGATGTGTGGGGAATAATAACTAGCTGCAACACTAGAGCTGGCACCAGCAACACTACTGCTACCTCTACTCACCTCCCTACAGTACTGTCGGGTGTTAATACTCAAGGTGCCAGTACTAGTGGATATAAATACTCCAAATTACAATACTGCAGTAGTCCTATGCTCTATCTTAGATTATTGAAATATCTAAACATACACATAGGCATTTGTCTCTCACTAAAACAGTGGTGGATCAGTGACTACTATAGGCTAATTTGAGCCAGTAATGGAACTTGGGGGTCTATGTACTAAGCCTTGTAAGGAGATAAAGTTGACGGAGATAAAGTACCAGCCAACCAGCTCCTAACTGTCATTTTTCAAACCCAGCCTGTGAAATGTCAGTTAGGAGCAGATTGGGTGGTACTTTATCTCCGCTGAATTTATCTCCATCCAAGGCTTAGTAAATAGACCCCTAAGACAATTGTGGGCCCCATAAGAACATTTTATAAGGACTGATACTGCATGTATCAAAGTAGACCATTTGTCACCACTTCTGCCTTACTCACGCTTTCTCTCTTCAGTCTATGGCTGTTGTGTTAGTAACCATCAGGAAGCAGCTAAAACTGTTAACCTATCACAGGCTTCAGTTAGATTACTATGACTTCAGTAGCGACCCGAAAAATACAGGAAGCTTTAGTACATTTTAGGAGGTGAAAAACTCCCAAAAATGCTAAATTAATTTAAAAAATGGTGCCCATTGCTTTCACATATGGTTTGTATTTACGTTTATTGCCAGTGGGTTTTGTATTCTATAAATATTTACTAAACATAATTATCTCATAAAAGATGGAAAATGTGATATTTATGTTCTTTGGAGATGGAGATAAATATCTCCTCACCAGTGGCAGTTGCAGAGCAGTCCACAATTTAAATAGGGGAGCCACATCAACTGCCACCCAAACACTGCCAGACATTGTTGTTTGGGACTCATTGGCAGTTGGTGTGTCTCTCCTGTTTGAATTTTGGACTGTGCTGCAACTGTCATTGGAGAGAAGATATTTATCTCCATCTCCAGAAAACTTAAATATCACATTGTCCAGCTTTAAGGAGAGAGAATTGACAGCATAGGAAAGGAATGAGTTAAACATCTTGTGAGGGGTGGACCTAGCTGGTAGGAAAGTACAGCCCTTGGAAAGAGGGGAGGGTTAGTATATATAGGGAAGGATAGGCCATTTTTGTCTCTCTCTGGTTGGGGAAATTGCCTTCCCGCCCTCCCGCCCTGTTGGTAGAGGTTCTGGCACGGAGTGCCTTGGCATTGAATTGTTGGCTGGTTTTATCGTTGGCTATTTATTGGCGGAAAAGAACGTCAGTTTGTAGTTGTATGGTAAGCTGTAGTGATTTACAGTTTGATTTGGTTTAGGTGCACTCACCTCCATCGACTTATTGGCCGCTCGACCACCCGACCGGGAGGCAGCGGAATGGGCACCCCTCCGGGTGGGAAGTCATTGTGGGGGTGGAGCTAGCACCTATTACCGTTTTGATAGTTTGTATTTAAATTAAGATGGTTTTGATTTTAGCATTTTTAAGGTTAGCGTCAGTTTAATAGAGCCGTTCTTTTTTCTGCCACCATATACCGGCTGTTTCGGCATCTTAACAAAAGTTTTTCATTTACAGATTTGCTATGGTTAGGGTCAAATAAATAGCTAGCAATTTTTCTGCCAAATTCAAGTCTCCGTGTCTTTATTTCTTGGTATGAGAGGTAACGAATGCTTACTTAGAACGAAGGGGTCCACCAAATGTCACTAGGATGTTTATGAGATAAATATGTTTTATTAAATATCCCCCTTAAACAATGGGCCTTCTGGTGGGCGGAGCATAGCGTATGGCTACCATTAAATGTGCTCTACTACTGCTGTCAAATACTCAAGTCTATGTTTAGTCTCTCTTTCACATACTGAATTGTAGGATGAATTATCCTTCTTCCATATACTCATACTGTATGTATGATCTGTCTCTCCCTCACATACTTGGTTATATGCCTCTCTTGCTCTCTCTGGTGTATGATCTCTCTCTCGCTCATACACTGGGGTGTATGTTGTGTCACTGTCACGTACCCAGGTCTGTGTCTCCCTCCCACACCTGGGTGCATGTTGCGTATCTCTCACATGCTCAGGTGTATGTTGTGTATGTTCTGTCTTAAACTCACACACCTGGGTGTATGCTGTGTCTCTCTCACATGCTCCCTTGCGTGATCTGTCTCTCCCTCACATGCTTGAGTGTGTGTCATGTCTCTCTCACCTAAGTATGTAATCTGTGTCTCCCTCACATACTTGTGTGTTGTGTTTCTCTCACATGTATGATCTGTCTCTCCCTCATACACTTGAGTGTGTGTGTTGTCTCTATTGCTTACTCAGGAATATGATCTCTCTCTACCTGTCATACTTGAGTGTTAAGTCTTGTCTCTCTCACATACTCAGGTGTATGATCTCTCTCACCCTCACATACTTGTGTGTTGTGGCTCTATAACATACTCGGGTGTATGATTTCTCTCTCTCTCTCTCCCCCCCCCCCCCCCCCCCCCCCCGTCACATACTGTGGCTTGTCTCTTTTATATATAGGGGAGATGTACTAAGCCATGGAGAGAGATTAAGTACTGACCAGCTCCTGTCAGTTTTCAAACACTGCCTGTAACATAACAGTTATGAGCTGATTGGCTGGTACTTTATCTCTCTCCAAGGCATGGTATCTCACCCCCATACTCAGGTGTATGATCTGTCTCTCCCTCACAAACGTGAGTGAGAGTGTGTGTGTGTGTGTGTGTGTGTGTGTGTGTGTGTGTGTGTGTGTGTGTGTGTGTGTGTGTGTGTGTGTGTTGTCTCTCTCACATACACAGGAGTATGATCTCTCGCTCTCCCTCACATACTTGTGTGTTGTCTCCCTCACAAACTAAGGTGCTTGATATCTCTCTCAATTACATACTAGAGTGTGCATGTGTTGTCTCTCTCACATACATACTCAGGTGTATGATCTCTCTCTCCCTCAAATACTTAAGTGTGTGTGTATGTTTGTGTTGTCTCTCTCACATACTCAGGTCTAAGATGTCTCTCTCACATACTAAGGTGTACGAGTTTCTTTTGAGATAAAGTGCCTCTGCCACAATGACAGAAGATCTGTACTTCCTAATTATGTCCACTCTGACCCCAGCCTTGTTTCCACAACAACAGTGCCCGCATTCCTCGGATGAATGGGAGGGGGGGAGACAGGCAGCTGTCTGGGTTAATTTTGGTTATTTTCCACAACTTTGATCTTATTTTGGTGCACACAAGTTATTGTGAGCATCAGCTCCTGTACTAGTAACACTGCATGGCCAGCTCACGCCATACATCAGTATTATTGGAGGATAGCCAGTGACAGCAGTAAGAACCACAATAAAATAGAACTGAACAAATGTTAACAACTTAGGGCCTAATTCAGACATGGTTGCTGCAATCGCAGGCTGAAACCGTATGTGTTGTGTGCGCGCGCGCAGCAAGCGCTCTGCATGTGCTCACACAGTGAGATGCGAAAGCCTGGCATGCGAGACGGAATAGCCCTGTGCTGGGCGTCCCCCCGCATGTCAGAGTTTTTGACCGTAGATGTGCCTTTTTAGGCACATCTACGATCAGGTCTGAATCGGGCCTTTATTTTCTGTCTTTCTCCCATTATCCCAAAAATTGTTAACGGAAGAATTTGCCCTATTTAAAGACCCTGTAAATGTACTGTAAGATATGTAGAAACAGATAAATTACTTAGTTCATCTTGTCTCTTAAACTTGAGTCGACTTACCAGCTATATAAAAACCATTGTAAGAAAAGTGGAGTAATCAGTGCTCAAAGTGTTCTGGTATACAACGGTATGACATACTGGCACTGAATTGTACTGTGCCACCTGCCGGAAGATCTACTAGCACTTCATGCCACCAGTTGAAGGATTTATTGCTGGACGCCAGCTGATTACAGATCGCGCACTGCAGTCTGACAGTGGAACAGAGCCGCCATAATTTCAAATCTAGCACCGTTTGCAACCCAATTGGAGCTTGTGGAGCGGCAGCCAATAAGTGGTGAGATTGGCTGCTGGTCCGCAAGCTCCAACCAACTTGTAGACAGCATCAGATTTGAAATTATAGCAGCGCTTTTCACTGTCAGACCCTGCAAGGATGCCTTCCTGGCCTGGCAGACCTGCTACTGCTGGCACCAGGAGTAAGTGAAAGACTGCTGCAGCTGGCACGAGGGGTAGGTTAAAGGCTGCTTGAGAGAGACAGGAGACGTTAAGAGGCTGCGAGGGGAGCTTTACTGTACGGCATAATGTATAAGGGGCATTACTGTACGGCATAATGTATAAGGGGCATTACTGTATTGCATAATGTATAGGGGGCACTACTACTGCATGGCACAATGTGTTATACAGATGGGTCCACATTTATCTTGACCTTTAATAGGATTAACTGAGACTGGCCAGTCGGACTTAATCCCCTGCTGTACTGTTCTCTGTATTGTATTGCAGTTGAGATAGATTAAGGGTTTATGCTAATAAATCATGTTGTGCCTAGGCGCAGAAAACTAGTCAAGATAACCGTGGACCCATCTGTAAGGTGTCCTACTATTGTGGTGTGTAAGGAGTACTATGGTGTGATACACTACACTTAAGGACACTCCCCTTTTGAGTGGACCTGCACCCTTCTCCAGGGTCTGCACGCCTTTGGCACGCACATAAGTACTGTCACGATCTAGGTAATTCCTTATCAGTATTTACCTTCCAAATGCCTCCTGAGACTGTCCCAGTGTTCCAAGCCTGGATTCCATCTGCACTGTCTGTGTGCAGCACGCTGCATCTCATTGTCTCAAATCTCTTTACTGTGATTCTGGCAGCTTCATGGTTAAAGCTCACATTCAAGTTACAAACAATCTTTCCCTCCAAAAGCTACCATGGGCGCAGCCATGTTTTCCTAATCACATGTTACCTTTCACCCTATCAGCTGCACTCTGCTCTCAGCCTGATTACACAGCAGCTGCACTCTGGTCTCTGGTTAATCAGCCAGCCAATCCCTGCTTCCCAGCAGGTATAAATATCCTGTTCCTGGGGTGGAAAGATGTCAGTGCTTCAATTGTCTTCAGTGATTCCAGTGTGCAGTTCTCCCATGGACTTTCTCTGCAGTACAGCCCGACACTCCAGTGATTAACCCTCTACAGTCTACCCTGATTCACCTGTGTCTGAACTCCGGCTTCCCAGCATCACTTCATGCTTCACCTGTGCTTCTAAGTACAATAGTGCATTTCTATCTGCGAACCCCAGCTTCACTCAAAGCTTACCAACGATCCCAAAGTAACCATCGGTGTTCTGTCATCAATCCCAAGTATTTCTCTGAACTGTGTTTCCTATTACCAGTACCAAGTCATCAGTATTCCTCTGAACTGTGTTTAATAAAACCTTTGAACTTTCCCTTGTTGTCGTGGTCACGCCTTCGGGCATTTGTTCTAAAGGTTCCCTGCATGTCTAAGAACCCTGTACTGCCTCCCAGGTACACATATACCTCAGCCCCTACAACTGAGGCTTCCCCATGGTCGGCACCAGCCCTCGGTTGTGACAAGTACAATCTTACATTTTTCATACCCCCACTTCAAAATTTCCACTTCAACCACTGGGAGTAAGTGTAACCAGGCTTTTTGTCATCCTGTTTTAATATCCTGCATCTGCTTGCCTCTAATTTCATATGGCAGCAGTTATTGGTATTCTGGGCATTTTTAAAACTGACTAATTCAGCAAAGATTTTCTTACAGTTGAACAGTAAGTGGGAAAAGCAGAAGCTGTGTGGGTTGAGGTGATTTTTTGTTTACTGTGCTTATTCTGGGCATACTATACTATACTATCCTAATCCATCTGGAGAAGCGATCTCATAAGTAAGGTCAGCCACCAACTCGACAAAAAAGGGGAGTGTTAATCTCCATCACCCATGACTGCAGCCCACCTGATCTCTGCATTCCAAAGCATTGGAGTCCTCTGATGACATTCATCCCATTGACATCACTCTTTAGATTCACATTTGAAACTTCCAGAATCAGCACTGTCTTTAAAATAAGCCTGACATGTCTGAGGATCGTTTTTATTTAGGTGTATTACTTCATACTTGTCTGCCGTCCTTGGGAGAACCACAGAGAGCAGATCACCCTCCCAAATCCCACCCCACTCCATAATATTATTTGTCCTGCCCAGTAGTTCCAGAGGGGTTAACTCCCCCCTATGATTTATTTTGTATCCTAAATACAGTAAAGGAGCTATACTATACTATAACCAATACATGTTTGTGGGTAGGAAAAAGTGAACAATCCCAGGAAAACCAGGCACATGGGAGCTGTAGTTTTACATTTATGTCAAGTAATAGACTATTGCACAAATGAGGTAATGCATCTTAAAGTGTACCAATCACATACACACAAAGAAGAGGCCACCATTTTATGGGCTTCATTCTCATGAAGATTGATTCAATCCACAAAATGGTTGACCTCATTCTGCTCAGGTTATAATTGAACTTTAACCCAACCACACTGGTTGACCAGCCTTGTTTTCATAGTTATCAAAATGTTTCCTGCAAATGTAGAATTAGTTAAATGAGGTGATGAATACAC
This sequence comes from Pseudophryne corroboree, assembly GCF_028390025.1. NCBI lineage: Eukaryota > Metazoa > Chordata > Amphibia > Anura > Myobatrachidae > Pseudophryne > Pseudophryne corroboree. The sequence continues at coordinate 476,441,957 of NC_086446.1, forward strand.
TTACCATTCCCTTCACGGTCTCAGGAGAGTTATATATCTTGTGTTCTTTAGCAAAATCTTTATTTTATAAGAAATAATACACCACTTACTTTAACATATAATGGATTTTAGAAATCAGTTTGTATCTCTGTGACTTGTACAGATTTGTGCTTTTATATGGACATAGAACTCCCTTATGCCTCCAAATATCCCAAAGACTGTAATTTAATGTATGGATTTAATAATTCCACAAATGCACATCTTTTCCTAATGAACAGTGAAGGGATGACATTCAAACCCACTGGTTATATGCGATGCTATCAAAAGTCAAAGACGATAGAAATAATATTTGCAGGAGTTTATAATTATTGCATGAATATTAGTAGATTGGTCCTGTTGGAGAACATAGAGCCTGTTTGTGGTCAGGGTGTGCTTGCAGTGATCACTCAGCAGTGACAGATATTCCTGTAGAAATGGAACAAGAGCTGATAAATGGGAGCTCTTTCTCCTTCTTTCTCACCACTCACATTAAGGTGCTGGCCGGAAAAAAAAAATGGTTAAACACTTCCACGTGTAGAATATTAATAATTGTCCCTGGGGGCCAGGAATATGTCATCCTCTAAAGATATGTAGCATATGAATAATATTTTCAGTAAATTGTTTATATTTTGGTGTAATGTGTAGGGTCACAGCACTTGTGTAGTGTGTGTGGACACAACATTGACGTAATGCCTAGGCTAATGGGACCTTTACATCTATGATGGATTTCGCCAATTGCCCGTTCTGCTGACACCGGGGTTGGGGAATCCGGGAAATCCGTGTTGGAAATCCAAACCAAAAACATGATAGGGATCAGTAAGTCGGGGATCTTTAACATGCTGTATTTTCCTGATCCGCTGACAGAAAGATGATCATCAATGGCTGCCGACTGACGAATCAGAACAGGGAATCGGGCCCGTAAATGTATAGCCTAAACAACAGCACTGGTGTACTGCGTTGGGCCACGACATAGACATAGTGCATAGGGTAACAGCACCTGTGTAGTACGTGGGGCCACGACATAGATGTAGTGCATAGGGTAACAGCACTGGTGTAGTGCATGGGGCCACAACATAGATGTAGAGCATAGGGTAACAGCACTGGCGTAGTGTGTGGGGCCACAACATAGATGTAGTGCATAGGGTAACAGCACTGGCGTAGTGCGTGGGGCCACGACATAGATGTAGTGCATAGGGTAACAGCACTGGTGTAATGCATGGGGCCACGACATAGATGTAGTGCATAGGGTAACAGCACTGGCGTAGTGCGTGGGGCCACGACATAGATGTAGTGCAAATGGTAACAGCACTGGTGTAGTGCATGGGGCCATGACATAGATGTAGTGCATAGGGTAACAGCACTGGTGTAGTGCGTGGAGCCATGACATAGATGTAGGGCATAGGGTAACAGCACTAGCGTAATGCTTGGAGCCACGACATAGATGTAGTGCAAATGGTAACAGCACTGGTGTAGTGCATGGGGCCACGACATAGATGTAGTGCATAAGGTAACAGTACTGGTGTAGTGCATGGGGCCAAGACATAGATGTAGTGCATAGGAAAAAAGCACTGGTGTAGTGCATGGGGTCATGACATAGATGTAGTGCATAGGGTAACAGCACTGGTGTAGTGCGTGGGGTCAAGACATAGATGTAGTGCATAGGGTAACAGCACTGGTGTAGTGCATGGGGTCATGACATAGATGTAGTGCATAGGGTAACAGCACTGGTGTAGTGCGTGGGGCCATGACATAGATGTAGTGCATAGGATAACAGCACTGGTGTAGTGCGTGGGGCCATGACATAGATGTAGTGCATAGGGTAACAGCACTGGTGTAGTGCGTGGGGCCATGACATAGATGTAGTGCATAGGGTAACAGCACTGGTGTAGTGCACAGGGCCACAAATTTGATGTAAATGCTTAGAGTAACATCACTGGTGTAGTGCGTGGGGCCACAACAATGATATAGGGTGGTATCCAATTATCCGCGATAATGTACTGCAGATAATGGATATGCCAGGGGATATCCAATTAGCCATGATGCTGGAGCTTATTCCCAAATGCTGACACTTATAATCCGGATAAGTGCCCATTTTATCCATGATAAGTGCAGCAAAAATACATAGGTCTTTTCGCAGGACCTATGTATTTTGACATGAAAAAAGTTTTTTTTCTTGTGCTAGCTATTTGGATAGGGGTGATAAATAAAAATGTAACCCCCCCCGCCCCCCTGTTTTCACGCCCGCAGCACTATTGCGGGTAATTGGATCCCCCCATAGTGCCTTATATATACTGTAAGGCAATGTGTCCTCAACTCGCTAAAGTATACTTTTCAACATTTTAATATAATTTGCCATTGCACTTTGCAGTGGTGCTGAAGCATCCACTAAGATTTAATGTGTTCCTGCCTCATCTGAAATTGTAACTTTGCAATCTGTTGTAATATAGGGGCTAATTCAGAACCTGATTACTGCTGTGCGTTTTCGCACAGCAGGTGATCAGGTCTGAACTGCGCATGCGCCGCAGTGCGCCGGCGGATGCCAGAGATGCGATCAGCATCTCAGCCCAGCGATCACCTCTGCTTGATTGACAGGAAGAGGTGTTCGCTGGATGGGAGGGGGCGGTCCGGCGTCGTTGGGCCGCCGTTTTGGGGGCACGGTCCAGGCAACGCAGGCGTGCCCGGACCGTGCGGGGGGTGGGCTGCGGAGGCTGCATGACATCACACGCAGCCGCTGCAAACCGGAGAGCGACAAGTAGCTCCCTGCCAGTGCACAGGAGCTGCGCTGGTAGGGAACTACTCTTCAGGTACAAAAGCATCGCCGGCGTGCAATGCTTTTGTACCTGTGCGGGGAGGGGTAGGGCCTGACATGGACTAACCCTGTGCTGGGCGTGTCCCCGCATGTTAGAGTAAATGATCGTAAAATTTAGCACATCTACAATCAAGTCTGAATTACCCCCATAATCATGTCGTAACATAATAATGCACCATATTTAGCAGAAACATAGCAAATTAATTGTGCAATTGGCCAATAGTGAAAATCAAAGACAATTTCAAGGACAACTATTTAAACCCTAAAAAAGTTGGGAAAGGCCGTTTTTCCGACTTGTTTGATCAATTGAATAGACCCCTATAAGATTATCTGTCCAATCTTTCTGGTTAGAACGAAAATCTGGTAATATATGGAAGCAAATGACAATCAACCATTTGTTCCCAAAAGACAGAAAATGGGCAAAAATAGTCGTTTGGATACATTTGTCTGAACATCCATTTTTGTCTGTTTTCCAGTGTTTGGGAGGAAATGGTCAATTGTCATTTGCTCCCATAGATTACCAGATTTTTGTCCCAACCAGAAAATTGGACAGATATCCTCTAGTGTGTATCCAGCTTAGACACATTTTACAGCTACAAGTTTACAACATTTCAAATACATTTAATATCTACATTAAGCATAAAGTCTTAGGCTTGGTACACACTTAGTAACAGCGCCCCCCTACCAACGGACCCTGCGACCATTTTTGGTAAGCATACACACTTATCAATCAACCGCAGAATATGTCTGGCCAGATATCACAGCTGGCGGGAATATCAATTTGCCTGCCCAGTTGTGATGTCATTGGTGGCTGTTCCTACACCCAGCATAATGGGTCGGTTGGTCAGTAGCCTGTACACACAGGCAGATGTACCAATAAATGTGCCTGATATATATCGCCATCTGCCGTGCTGCAGGGCTGACATGATATGTCTGTGAATCACGCCATTCACAGACATATCGGGTGCACATAACCATTGTTTGTTGGCAGTACGAATGATATATCCCATAGTGTGTACCAAGCATTACAGACAGACTATGAGATTTATATATGAGATATATGAATACAATTCTACAGAACATGCAAATCATTGTACATTGACAGAGAACTCTAGAGAAAGATAGATTTACCGGCCAAAAGGACTACCATCCTACAACGCTGACCATAATCATGATTGCATTTTATTGCTGAGCTGAGACTAAGTGGGAAATGAATTCAGCAGGAAATGTTCTCCGTCAAAGATGAAGTGATGACATGGAAATGCAATGTGCAGGGAAAATGACAAACCATAAAAAAGAAGATAACTGATTCTACACAGTTGTCCATAAATACAATATAAAAGAAGATACTGGGAATTGCATCCATCACACATAAGAAGAGGAGTGGTACTATGCAGCTCATACATACAGAATAAGACTGGATAGTATGATGTAAGTACATCACAGAATGACAGACGTGGTACAGCTCAGATGTCTGTACACACGCACCAAGTAGTAGTGTGTGTAATTCTAGAGTTTATCAGTATTAAATACCAGGAACAGAGAAGTATCAGCTATCGATCTGAATCTTACTGCTGTCCATGGAAATCAAGGTCTATCTATGCAGTGTATATGCAGTGTAAATGTTAGATTTCTGCAGACGGAAATGATTTGTCAAGGATCAGACGTCTGGAATGAAATCACTTTATGTCTCTAGTTAGATTGTGGAGATTTTGCTCAAATAAAGCAAAAATAACCAGCACTCTCCACTTACAGATCCGTCTACGCGCTCAGCCTCGGGGAAGATTTTGTGAATGGTTCCTCCCATTAATGTTTCTGCCTCAGAATTCCAAAGGACTGACTTGAGCCTGAATGAGCTACAAAGCCTGCACCCACTCACTCCTAATTTCTCTTTATTCAGAGCCAGCATCTCACGTAGGCTCCATGCAGAATGTACATCTCTCAGTACAGACTTTCCCCATTTGTAATGTGCTATGGAAAACATCTGGTGCTGAACGCAGCAATGCTAGGCTATGATACAAAGGGCTGTCATCCATCTTATTTACTTTTTAACATTGATAATAACATTTGTATAGATGCACCCAACTCATAATTTCATACAGGATCCTAAGAAATTAGAGATTGCAAACAATAAAATGTAACCCAGATCCTAGCATTTTAATAAATGTATCCTGATTCCCTAGGCACAAGATGTAAAAAGTATATGACACACTTCTCAACTGTCCTAATTTTCATCACTCAGTCATTCTTTCTCCCACCAAGCTGTCATATGTCATATGATATATGATATGTAGGTCTGTATGAATACTGTTAACCTGGCTCTTACATTTATAGTACAGTATATTATTATATGTTGTATAGTGCTTCGTGGTGTTTGTAGACATGTGTGCACTCACTTGTGTTTGGTGACCATTTAGATCTTATGTGCATGAGCACATTGGTCAATGTAAGAAAAAAAGTATGTTTTATAATGGAAATTAAAATGAACCAGTCACTTATACATATGGGACAATTCAGCTAGCTGCAAGTATCCAGAAATATCCATTACAGACCCGCAGTCAACCCACAAGCAGCCTTGATTTCTGGTCACAACTTACTCCAGAGGTGCTTAATATTAGTTTAGCAAAATAACAACAACAAAAATGGCTGCCCCTACTGCGTGCTGGTTAGCCTCTCCTTGACCACTGCAAATGTATGTTATATATATATATATATATATATATATATATATATTAAATCTCAATATGTGGTATAAGCTAGGATTCGTGAATATATTACTATTTATAAATCCACTGGAATTATAGCGGTATTAAGTTGACATAGGGTGCTGGCAACTTGAGGTACAAGGGCAGCAAATACAACTGAGTGACAAATAAAGCTATTACAGTAGACCAGCAGATCAAAATTGTAACTACATATTATGTGAACAATGATGCATAGACAACCCTGTGAATTTCCATATGTTCTGCATTTGTCTACAGAGGAATGGAACCAGAAGTTACCATGGCAGCTATACATAAGATGCTATAACAACAGATTTGATGTACAGACCTCTTATCGTTTATATGTTACTATATATATACACACATTCTGAATTTCAGGTATAAGCTGATAGAGCGCCATCCTGTGGCTATTAAAATACTGTAGGCTCAACAAATGAAAGAATCAGTCTTAAGCACAAAAAAAAAGAGAGAATTGTGTACAAAGGTCTCACATAGTAAAACAAGTAGTGACAATACGTAATGTAACAATATATTATGTCTGCTGCCAGGAGAATGGAACAGACTAGACAGCAGTGTTGGCACAAATGTACACAGCGTTCTCCCAATACAAAAGGCTGCGGGGCAGCACCCACAGATGTGTACAAGTGTTCATGACGTAAATAGAGGAACAGAGACGGATCAGAAAGTGCTCTGACATGACTAAAACTATTTCTCTAATTTCTTAACTCAGGGCTGACTCTCAGATATGAACAGTAACAGATCTCATCACAAATAAAACCTGATTTGTGACATTACAGTATGCTGAAGCCAAACATCAATAGTGCAAAAAATCACCTGGATATTTTCAAAACCAGATATTAATATACTGAAAAGGAAGACACTAGAATGGGGCAGTTATAACGTGAAAGATTTACAAGTATTTTGATCAGTTGGGTGTAAACTATGAACATTTCACAAGTCACAGAATAAAGACTGTCAGATCACACTGAGAGTGGCATAGAGCATCCATGTCCCATGATTACGCCAGCAATTAAAGGGTTAGTGTTTAATTCAACACACTCGTTCAGCAATGAATGGGTTATCAGAAGTAGAGGAACAATGTCACTGTCTCTTCTGACAACTAACAGTTATTAGTACTAGATGAATCGATTTGCAAGAACAAGACGCCTCAGGTAATGCCAATAAAAAGCAGGATATTTGCACAAGAGGATATGATAACCTATCCAGTTTTTTCCATACAGTAACAAGGTAGCAATAAAAATTACATCCTCTCCTGCAAGTAACATAGTAACCTGGATAGTAGTACTAGTGGATTCATATGACCCACTGAGTAGCAGAGTATCAACATCATCCTCTCCCAACAATGAATAGTACACTATGATACAAATCACCAGGTCAGAAGGCTAACGAGACTTCAAATACTAGTGGAGTTAATTGTGCCTACTAGATCTGAAATGGTAACTACTACTATAGGAATAATAGCAATTCATAGTTTAAGGAATCAACTCACATCAATATAGCAATTAATGGTTCACTAGTATCATAGGAATGTACTCATCACAAGGCCAGAACAGAGCGAGTGTCTAGTAAACCTGTTTATTACTATAACTAGTACAGAACTGAATGTGTTACTAGAACTGGAGTAGTTTACTCAGCCCAGCATTTCACGGAACCAGAGAAAATGATTCATCACAGCCCAGGACTCAATGGATGCTAGTAACAAATGCATCGACTCATCTCAGTGTAGATCTGGAAGCATTGCCAGTTCTAGGAGGATTAACTAATAGCAGATAAGTGCTGAATGGGTTACTGGAATTAAAGGAATATGCTAGAAGACCCCAGAACTGAATGAGTTACTAGATAAATCTACTCATCCTGGTCAGGAGGAACCTTTTCACCCTTACCCAAATGGGTGATTAGATGAAGGAAATCACCCACCCTCACAGAGACTAATGGGGCTATAGGAGTCTGACCAATGGTTACTAGCAGTACAGGAATCAGGTCACCCTACTCTGGCGATTAATGGGTTACTTACACTACAGGAGTCAGGTCACCCCATCCAATAAATCAACTGGTTAATAATGACCCCCCCCCCCCCCCCCCCCTCCACAAACACACACAAACGTGTAACTTATTATTATTGGGACTTGGTAAATCATCAGTCACTTACCTCCTCCACAGTCAGTGGCATACAGATCCTGTACTCCTTCAGCAACATGATAAGAGGCTGACAAGGAACCAGTGCAGGGAATAGGCGGTGTGACAAGGAGTTCGGAGGGACACCACAGCACCCCTAGACGATGGTAATCCTTGCAGAGTGTGCTCCTGAGATCATGAGGGTTGAGCGGAGGCAGACAGCGATCTCAGAGCCCCCGATTCTCAGGCAGAGCGCAGCATCCTATAAACAATGTATGCAGAAGCCGCGGCTCCAGTCCACGCGTGGAAATGGTCAGGGATCAGTGCTCTGCAGCCATCAGGACATGCCAGGAACCCTTGTAGCTATAGGAGCGAGCACTGCAGAGGAATGCCTGTCACTTCCCAGCTCCTGCAAGAGAAGCCCCCAGCCCAAGTGATACACTCCCGGGGGATAGACAGATAAGATCCCAGCACTGCACACTTAGCACAGGGAAGGCTCTGGCTGCTGCTTTGTATCCCCCCCCCCAGCAGCAGCAGCAGCAGATGATGCAGCCTCAGTTCCTACATGTGTGTGACATCAGCAGAAGGAAGGATGTGAGGCTGCTGCTGGGACCAATTGGAGATCCTCACACACAAGAATGTCAGTTTAAACAGCCCTCCATGCCTGGCTCTGGGGTCTGCAGCCCGGGGAGGGAGGAGGGGAATAGGGGCCTCTCATTCTACACATCCACATGTTACTCGAGGTCAGTTTACCGCACAGCATTCCTGCACCATACTTTCCATTACACACACTAGCAATAATAACCATTTATCACAGCAACCAGGCAATGATATATCATAATAGCATTAACATTTTTATATATTATTCAAATATTTGCTTGTATTTTCTCGCCAGTCATAGTTGTTGCTGTATCTATCTATCTATCTATCTATCTATCTATCTATCTATCTATCTATCTATCTATCTATCTATCTATCTATGTCAGGCCGCACTCACATCTTCCATATTATAACAGCTGGGGTGTCACCCATGATACATACAAGTATCAACACATAGAAATCCCCGAAAAAAGGGGGCACTCTCCGGGCTTGCATACAGGCAAAAGGCACAATTTATCTATGGATTAAAATGTATACTCAGCTCAAACTTTTCGGTCCATCCGGACCTTTATCAGGAGGCATAATAGAAAGCAGGGTCGGATTAAGCATGGTGGGGGCCCCGGGCAATGAAGTTGTGGGGGCCCCCACTACAGTAGATGACACAGACCCCTGAGCTCCCCCTTACACACACACACATATATACACCCATGCCGCACACAACACACACATACACCCATGCTGCACACAACACACACACAGACGTACACACACATATGTGCGCACGCTACCTGTCCGTCCGGCGGTGCAGCGGATGCCGGAGTCATGGCCCCCACACCCAGGAACGTAGTAGTCTCCCCCCTCCCGTCGGCTCAGCTGTTCATTAACAGCGCCGCTAAGGAGGTGTTCCTTGCACAGCATTTAATAGTCTCGCGGGATGCTGCATTGAAATCCCGCGAGACTAGGAAATGCTGTGCAAGGAACACCTCGGCGGTGCTGTTAATGAACAGCTGAGCTGAGCTGAGCCGCCGGGAGGGGGTAGACTACCACGCTCTATTATTTCTATTTTCTATTATCAATTTCTATTATTTTGTGCAGGGGGGGGCAGAGCCAGACATGCAGGGCGGACTAGCCCTGTGCTGGGCGTCCCCCCGCATGTCTGTGAAAGTGATCATAGATGTGCTAAATTTAGTCTGAATTAGGCCCATAGTGCAGTGATATAATGCAATGTATGGAGACACACAGAGGAGGATGTAGTTGAAGACGCTGCTGGCGGGGCATGTGACACATAGGGCATTTGAGGCACATAGGGGAATATTGTCCATTAGTATCCCCTTATATTCAAACATTTTTATAATCTGATAATCTGATTATTTTAGTCTGACAGGGTTTGTGTGTGTGTGGGGGGGGGGGGGGGGGGGGGGGCCCGAATTACTGCCTTGCCCCGGGTGACAAAAATCCTAGTTTCGGCACTGCAGAGAGACACGAAGTGAAGGGGGAGCAGGCAGAGAGACACAGAGTGAAGGAGGGGAGCATGCTGAGAGACATAGAGTGAAGGGGAAGAAGGCTGAGAGACAAAGAGTGAAGGGGATGCAGGCTGAGAGACACAGGGGTCGATCCTAATACACGCGAAGGGTGCGATGTGCCATTCCTGCAGTGTTTAAATGCCAACAACGGCACCCAATACCGCACTCTTTGCAGGCTGGTTTCGGGCTGAAATCGCGCCAAAGTGCTTGGAGCTCTATGGGGCAGCAATCACTTTTTTGCGAATTTGAGCGGCCATAAAGTGTGGCCGCTGCTGCAATGATTTGCACCCGCAATATCATTGCGGCTAATAGGATCGACCCCACAGAGCAGGGGCTTTTCCAGGGAGGAGGAGGCCCGTGTGCAGGCCCCGGCTGGGCCCCCTCCTCTCTAGCCGGCAGTGCTGTGTAGACTCTGGGCACTAGGGGACCCTAGCGCTGTCCCAGAGTCAACAGCGCATGCGCAGATCTCCGGGAAAATGGCCCAGCAGTGCTGATGTTGCGCCGCTGGACTCCGGAGGATAAGTATTTCAATTAATGGGTGCAGGGTGTACAGTGTGAGCCCCCCTGGATCCCCTGGGGCCCGTGTGCACCGCACGCACTGCACCCATTAAAAATACGCCAGTGCCACAGAGTAAAGGGGGAGCAGACTGAGAGACACTGAGTGAAAAGTAGGAGACTGAAGGGCACTGAGTGAAGGAGTGAGGTACAGAATGAAGGGGGGGGGGGGGGGCGGCTGAGAGCCACAGAGTGAAGGGGGGAGGCTGAGAGGCACAGAGTGAAGGGGGCAGGCTGAGAGGCACAGAGTGAAGGGGGGAGGCTGAGAGGCACAGAGTGAAGGGGGGAGGCTGAGAGCCACAGAGTGAAGGGGGGAGGCTGAGAGGCACAGAGTGAAGGGGGCAGGCTGAGAGGCACAGAGTGAAGGGGGCAGGCTGAAAGACACAAAGAGGGTCATTCCGAGTTGATCACTCGCTAGCTACTTTGAGCAGCCGTGCAAACACATAGTCGCCGCCCACAGGGGAGTGTATTTTCGCTTTGTAAGTGTGCGAACGCGTGTGCACAGTTTCTGAGTAACTCTGGACTTACTCAGCCCTTGCGATCACTTCACTCTTTTTGGTCCCAGAATTGACGTCAGACACCCACCCTGCAAACGCTTGGACACGCCTGCGTTTATCCAAACACTCCTTCAAAACGGTCAGTTGACACCCAGAAACGCCCTCTTCCTGTCAATCTCCTTGCGATCGGCTGTGCGAATGGATTCTTCGTTAAATCCATCGCCCAGCAACGATCCGCTTTGTACCCGTACGACGCGCCTGCGCATTGCGGTGCATACGCATGCGCAGTAGTAACCTGTTCGCTTCGCTGCGAAAAACGGCAGCGAGCTATCAACTTGGAATGACCCCCAGAGTTGGGAAGCTGAGAGGCAGGAAGTGAAGGGGGGAGGCTGGCTTGTTTCAGTGTATTTTATGTGGATCTGAATTGTTTCAGTGTTTCTCACCCCTAGTGTGACTAAAAACGGGGATTTTTTTAAATAAAAGCAAAAAAGTTACACCGGTGCGCAGATGTTACTACACTGGGACAGGCCCCCTGCCCCTCTGGACTCCCCAGTAGTGATTAGTGCCGTGGGGAGAAGGTAAGTTAGCGGGAGGAAGTTTACTGCAGATGACTCGTGGGATATGTTATCTACAGTTTTAAGGTATATGTGGATGACGAGCCCTACTCATTCTCCACATTAAAGGGCTTTTGTGCCAGTTGTTCACAGGACCACCAAAGAAAAAGACACTATTCAGAGCCACACAAAGAACAGACGAGGAGGTGCCTGGTAAATGCATAAAGCTAAATGTTCTTCCTGTAAATTTGTTTTATTTAAGCTACTTCAATTAAACCTAATATCATTCTTTTTAATGCATGGCAATCATTGACAGTTGCTGGGCCCTCATCCAGGCCTGAAAGAAGAAGAACATACACATGGACCAGGTCCAATGGTCTAAACCTTACTGCCAGCTGGTTGCTGCATCCTATAAAGTTTTTTGGAAGGGATGTTAGCCGTTTTTCTTACTAGAAATATGCACACATTCATATTATTGCCAATTTTACACTCATCATTCTGTAATCTTAGTGTTTAACAGCAATGCTTTTCTATAACATTTTTCCACATTTTAATTTCTAAAATATTTTTTTAAACTTTGATATTTACTTTGCAATTTTCTACATTTTTATTTGACATAACTTAATGTAACCCATACCTCCCAACTTCTATCAGATGAGAAGAGGGACACTTCTGCGCAAAAATAGGATTTTAATAACCTACCAGTAAATCCTTTTCTCGTAGTCCGTAGAGGATGCTGGGGTCCAATTTAGTACCATGGAGTATAGACAGTTCCGCAGGAGCCTTTGGCACTTTAAGACTTTTTAACAGTGTGAACTGGCTCCTCCCTCTATGCCCCTCCTCCAGACCTCAGTATAGGAACTGTGCCCGAGGAGACGGACATATTCGAGAGAGGAATTACTAATAAACTTGTGACGAGATTCACACCAGCTCACACCATTCACAAAAAACATGTCGGCTAACATGGCCTTTAACATAACTCATGCCAACAGCTGTCAACTTCTAACATGTGTGCAAAAAGATAAACGTAATCAGCAGGAAAAATTTAGCACTGGGCGGGAGCCCAGCATCCTCTACGGACTACGAGAAAAGGATTTACCGGTAGGTTATTAAAATCCTATTTTCTCTTACGTCCTAGAGCAGCGGTGGCCAACCAGTGGCTCTTGAGCCACATGCGGCTCTTTCTTTCTTCAAATGTGGCTCCTAAAACACAAAGTCACATGACCACAACAGATCTGGTAACCACTGCACTCCACAAAGACACGCAGCAGCACTACGGGGACTTAGAACTGAGGGAGCCTGATACTAGAGATGAGACACCCACCAGCAAACAGAGGACACATAAGGGGCTGCTGCAATGGCATGAGTTGGGGGAAGCTGAAGTGACACAAGGGTGCTGGCAGGAATGATACATGGGAAAACTGGCTGGAGTGACACAGGAGGGTGCTAGCAGGAGTGACACATGGCAGAGCTGTCTGGACTGACACAGCAGAGTGCTGGCTGAAGTGACAGGAGGGTGCTGGCTGGAGTGACAAGGGTGCTGGCTGGAGTGACAAGAGGGTGCTGGTTAGCGTGACACATGGGGGAGCTGACGTGTATTATGTGAATCTTTCTTTTCCAATATATTTTATGTGGATCTGGCTTTTACAATTATTTTATGTGGAAGTGGCTCTTTTAATGTATTTTATGTTGGATCTGGCTTTTTCAATGTATTTTATACCAGGGGTGTGGCCTAGCAGGCACAAGGCCACACCCCATTTTTGCATGTGCGCCTTTGGCTCGATGTCGGCTCTTTGATATACCTAACAATTTTTTTTTGCTCTTTGTCTCTGACTGGTTGGCCACCCCTGTCCTAGAGGATGCTGTGGTCCATTTTAGTACCATGGGGATGTACCAAAGCTCCCAGTACGGGCAGGAAAGTGCCAATGTTCCTGCAAAACTGACTGACCAAAGTTTAGGTCGTCAACAGTCAAGGTGTCAAACTTATAAAACTTAGCAAACGTGTTTGCACCTGACCAAGTAGCAGCTCGGGAAATTTGCAAAGCCGAGACACCCCAGGCACCCGCCCAGGACGAACCCACTTTCCTTGTAGAGTGGGCTTTTACCGAAGTCGGTAACGGCAATCCTGCCGTGGAATGAGCATGCTGAATGGTACCCCTGATCCAGCGCGCAATAGTCTGCTTAGAAGCAGGACCCCCAATCTTGTTGGGGTCATAGAGGACAAACAAAGATTCTGTTTTCCTTATCCTAGCCATTCTTGCAACATAAGTCCTCAACGCTCTGACGACATCCAAGGACTTTGAGACGGCAGAGGTGTCAGACGCCACTGGCACCACCATAGGTTGGTTGATATGAAAAGAAGACACAACCTTCGGAAGAAAGTGCTGACGTGTTCTTAGTTCAGCCCTATCTTCATGAAATATTAAGTAAGGACTCTTGTGTGACAGAGCTCCTAACTCAGACACTCGTCTGCCTGAGGCCAAGGCCAACAGCATGACACTTTCCAAGTGAGAAACTTCAACTCTACCTCTTGTAGAGGCTCAAACCAGTCCGATTTAAGGAACTGCAACACCACATTAAGATCCCATGGCGCCGCAAGAGGCACAAAGGGAGGTTGGATGCGTAGAACCCCCTTCACGAACGTCTGGACCTCAGGAAGAGAAGCTAATTGTTTCTGAATGAAAACTGACAAGGCCGAAATCTGAACCTTAATAGATCCTAATCTCAATCCAGCATCCACAGCCGCCTGTATAAATAGGAGAAGTCGTCCTAATTGAAACTCCACCGCAGGAGACTTTTTGGATTCACACCAAGATGCATATTTTCTCCAAATCCGATGGTAATGTTTGGACGTTACCCCTTTCCTGGCCAGAATAAGTGTGGGAATGACTTCATTGGGAATACCTAACTCTTGAAGATCTGGATACTAAGCCCTCCTTGGCCAGTCTGGAGCAATAAGTATTGCTCGAACCCTTGTTCTTCTGATGATCTTGAGAACTTTTAGAATAAGTGGAAGTGGAGGGAACAGATACACCGACTGAAACACCCACTGGGTCACCAGTGCATCCACTGCTATTGCTTGTGGGTCTCACGACCTGGAACAGTAGTTCTGAAGCTTCTTGTTGAGGTGTGATGCCATCATATCCACTTGAGGAACGTCCCAACGACTTGCTACCTCTGCAAAGACTTCTGGGTGGAGGCCCCATTCTCCTGGATGGAGATCGTGTCACCTGGGGAAGTCTGCTTCCCAGTTGTCCACTCCCGGAATGAAAATTGCCGACAGAGCTTTTGCATGTCTTTCTGCCCAGAGGAGTATCTTTGTCACCTCTGCCATTGCCACTCTGCTTTTTGTTCCGCCTTGACGGTTTATGTAAGCTACTGCCGTTACATTGTCTGACTGGATCTGTATGGGACGACCTTGAAGAAGGTGTGCCGCCTGATGAAGACTGTTGTACACAGCTCTCAATTCCAGAATGTTTATGTGAAGGCGAGTTTCTTGACTTGACCACCTTCCCTGGAAGCTTTCGCCTTGCGTGACTGCTCCCCATCCTCGGAGACTTGCATCCGTGGTCACCAGGATCCAGGCCTGAATTCCGAACCTGCGTCCCTCCACGAGGTGAGAACTTTGAAGCTACCACAGGAGCGAAATTCTGGCTTTTGCTGACAAGATTATCTTTTGATGCATGTGGAGATGCGACCCGGATCACTTGTCACTTGTCCAGTAGGTCCCACTGGAAGACCCTGGCATGGAATCGGCCATATTGTAGCTCCTCGTAAGCCGCTACCATTTTCCCCAACAGACGAATGCACTGATGAATTGATACTGTTCTTGGTCTCAAAAGTTGTTTGACCATGCTCTGGATCTCCTGAGCCTTTTCCACCGGTAGAAATACTCTCTGTACCTTGGTGTCCAGTATCATTCCCAAAAATGATAACCTCATCGTCGGTTCCAACTGGGATTTTGGAAAGTTGATGATCCAACCGTGCTGTTGAAGTACCGTCAGGGATAACGCTATGTTTTGGAATAGCTTGTCCCTGTATCTTGCTTTTATGAGGAGATCGTCCAAGTATGGAATTATGTTGACTCCTTGTTTGCGAATGAGAACCATCATCTCCGCCATCACCTTGGTGAATATTCTCTGAGCCGTGGAGAGCCCGAATGGTAATGTCTGGAATTGGTAGTGGCAATCCTGAACTGCAAACCTCAGGTATGCTTGATGTGGCGGGTAAATGTGGACATGCAAGTAAGCATCCTTGATGTCCACTGACACCAGAAATTCCTTTTCTTCCAAGCTGGAAATCACCGCTCTCAAGGATTCCATCTTGAATTTGAATATTTTCAAATAAAGATTCAGAGATTTTAGGTTTAAAATCGGTCTGACCGAGCCATCCGGCTTCAGTACAACAAACAGGCTTGAATAAAAGCCTTGATTCCTTTGTTCGGCAGGAACCAAGGCAATTACTTTGTCTTGACATAATTTTGTATCGCGTTCAGGACATTTGTGCTGTCTTGAACAGAAACTGGCAAGGCTGATTTGAAAAAATGGGATGGGGAAAGTCTTGAAATTCCAACTTGTAACCTTGGGATATTATCTGTAAAATCCAAGAATCCAGGTCTGAGCGAAACCAGACCTGGCTGAAAAATAGTAGACGTGCCCCCACCCGATCGCACTCCCGCAGAGGAGCCCCAGCGTCATGCTGTGGCTTTTGCAGAAGTAGTTGCTGACTTCTGCTCCTGGAAGCCTGAGGGTGTTTTAGGTTTTCTACCTTTTCCTCTCCCCTTTCATGTGAAAAAAGGGGTACTTTTAGCCTTTTTGTACTTGTTGGGCCGAAAGGACTGCATAGTATGAGAATGATATACTTTTTTAGCCGGTGTAGCTGCCGATGGCAGAAATGCTGATTTGCCAGATGTAGTAGTAGATATCATGGCATCTAGTTTCTCTCCAAAGAGGGCCTCACCATTGTAGGGGAGCGCCTCAATATTTCTTTTGGATTCTGCATCAGCATTCCATTGGGGTATCCAGAGTGTCCTGCAAGCTGAAATCGCCATAGCAGAGGCCGTGAGCCCAGTAAGCCTACGTCCTTCATAGCCTCAACCAAGTAACCTGCAGAATCTTTGATATGACCTAGAATTTGCAGCATGTCATCTTTATCGACCGTGTCAATATTAACAATCAAGTTATCTGCCCACTTTCGACTGCGTTACCTACCCACGCAGAAGCAATTGTGGGCCTGAGCAACGTACCCGTAGCAACATAGATGGACTTTAAAGTCGTCTCTAATTTGCGGTCAGCAGGTTCTTTTAATGAAGCTGACCCTGGGGCAGGTAAAATTATTTTCTTTGACAACCTTGAGACTGAGGTGTCTATCATTGGGGGTAACTCCCACTTACGCCTATCCTCTTCAGGGAAAGGGTACGCTATCCGCAACCTTTTAGGGATAGCAAATTTATTTTCCGGGTTAGCCCAGGATTCCTCAAAAAAATTGAGTCCTTAGACGGAGGAGAAGTCACCACCTGTTTTTTATTTAATTTAAAATAATCTTTTTCCTCAGGTGGAGGTGTTGTGTCAGGAAATTCCAACACCTCTTTTATAGCGACTATCATACATTGAATGCTCTTAGCCAGTTTGGGGTCTACCCCCCTCAAATCCCCAGTGTCGACGTCAGTGTCAGAATCTGTGTCACTGTCCCTTTGCATAATTTGGGCCAGGGACCTTTTCTGGGAACTGGAGGGGTCCCGAGTGGATGATGTGGAACAATCAGCAAATAGAGCATCGTCCACAGACTGTCTCCAATGCTTTGTCTGTTCCTCAGACTCAGAGAATTTCTTCGCTAGTTTAGTCATATTACTCTGCAGCTTTCTCACCCACACAGGCTCAGAACACTCTTGTGCCTCTAAAATGGGTTCCTCTGGGAAAGAGCTTTCTCTAGACATGGTACACGCGTGTACAGTCACACCACTCACACACACACGGGAGCTAATGGGGACAGACTTCCACTAATGTCTGTCAGAGGGACCCAGAGGGAATTGCCAGTCCACACCACGCGCCCTATGGGGGTCATTCCGAGTTGTTCGCTCGCTGCCAATTTTCGCAGTGCATCGATTAAGTGAAAAAACAGCAAAAATGCGCATGCGCATGGTACGCAGCGCGCATGCGCTAAGTACTTTCACACAAAATTTTGTAGATTTACACAAGCTCGAGTGACGTTTTTTCATCGCTCGAGTGATCGTAGAGTGATTGACAGGAAGTGAGTGTTTCTGGGCGGAAACTGGCCGTTTTCAGGGAGTGTGCTAAAAAAACGCAGGCGTGCCAGGTAAAAACGCAGGAGAGGCTGAAGAAACGGGGAATGGCTGGCCGAACGCAGGGCGTGTTTATGACGTCAAACCAGGAACTAAACAGACTGAGGTGATCGCAGTCTAGGAGCAGGTCTGGAGCTACTCAGAAACTGCAGGGAATTATTTAGTAGCAGTTCTGCTAATCTTTCGTTCGCTATTCTGCTAAGCTAAAATACACTCCCAGAGGGTGGCGTCCTAGCGTTTGCAATGCTGCTAAAAGCAGCTAGCGAGCAAACAACTCGGAATGAGGCCAATATATATTGCATACAATGAATATACATATATATACCAACACAGCGCTTTTTGGGCCTAATTCTGAGTTGATCGTAGCATCAAATTTGTTAGCAGTTGGGCAAAACCATGTGCACTGCAGGGTTGACAGATATAACATGTGCAGAGAGAGTTACATTTGGGTGGGGTGTATACAAACTGAAATCTAAATTGCAGTGTAAAAATAAAGCAGACAGTATTTACCCTGCACAGAAACAAAATAACCCACCCAAATCTAACTCTCTCTGCACGTTATATCTGCCCCCCCAGCAGTGCACATGGGCCCTCATTCCGAGTTGTTCGCTCGCAAGGCGATTTTAGCAGTATTGCACACGCTAAGCCGCCGCCTACTGGGAGTGAATCTTAGCTTGTTAAAATTGCGAACGATGTATTCGCAATATTGCGATTACATACTTCTTAGCAGTTTCAGAGTAGCTTCAGACTTACTCGGCATCTGCGATCAGTTCAGTGCTTGTCGTTCCTGGTTTGACGTCCCAAACACACCCAGCGTTCGCCCAGACACTCCTCCGTTTCTCCAGCCACTCCCGCCTTTTTTCCGGAAACGGTAGCGTTTTTTCCCACACGCCCTTAAAACGGCCTGTTTCCGCCCAGTAACACCCATTTCCTGTCAATCACATTACGATCGCCTGAGCGAAGAAAAAGCCGTGAGTAAAAATCCTAACTTCATAGCAAATTTACTTGGCGCAGTCGCAGTGCTGACATTGCGCATGCGCACTAAGCGGAAAATCGCTGCGATGCGATGAAATTTACCGAGCGAACAACTCGGAATGAGGGCCATGGTTTTGCCCAATTGCTAACAAACTTGCTGCTGCGATCAACTCAGAATTACCCCCTATGTCCAATGTGAACCCCGCCGACTTCAATAAATTATGTGCTCCTCTAACCTCCATAACACCCTGGTACTTGTATCAGCGATGTGTGAGAAGAAGCAACGTGCAGGATCAGCGCTCCGGCATCTCTGAGAGTAGAAAATTGCATCAATTGAGTGTTACAAGCAATTCTGAGAATCCCCGCCCCCTGTAATGGCGCGGTTCATCCACAGTAACATAATATTTATACTGGTAGGGGTATGTACACCAGCGGCTCCCTTGTGTGTACTTTAATGCCAGTGAGAGTAAGGATTTATCATGTCCCTCAGAGCGCGCCCCCCTTCCCGCGCGCTCTGAACCCTGTGCTGAGAGACATGTTTTTGAGCAGCGTCCCGCGCTGCGCTGGTACCATTATGCCACCATGATGACCGGAGGGCCTCTCTCTGCAGGTCTCCGGTAAATACTCACCAGCCTTCTGACTTCTGGCTCTGTTAGGGGGTGGCAGCAGTGCTGTGGGAGTGAGCAGCAGCCAGGCAAGGGCTGTGTTCAGTACCCTTCAGAAGCTAATGGTGTCCTGTCAGCGGAAGCAGAGCCATTAAACTAACTGAGAAGTTGGTTCCTACTTCCCCCCCTAAGTCCCACGAAGCAGGGAAGATGTTGCCAGCAGCTTCCCTGTCAAATAAAAAAACTAACAAAGCCTTTTCCAGCAGAACTCTGTAGAGCTCCACTGGTGTGCATCCAGTCTCCCGGGCACATTTTCTTAACTGAGGTCTGGAGGAGGGGCATAAAGGGAGGAGCCAGTTCACACTGTTAAAAAGTCTTAAAGTGCCGAAGGCTCCTGCGGAACCGTCTATACCCCATGGTACTAAAATGGACCCCAGCATCCTCTAGGACGTAAGAGAAAAGGGTGTGTGGTCTCGCTGAAAGGGGGTGTGGCTTTGTGACAATGCTGCAACCACCTGCCACGCCTCCAGTTTTTGTCACAGTGGGGGCATGGCCAGTGCTCTGTGAGCTGCTGGCATGCCCTCTGTCTCCTACAGCAGAGCAGCAATGACAGGAGCCTCCCAACTGCCCACCCCCACCGCGGGACACTGCGGCCCACGGGTGGGACAGCGGGACAGTCCCAAAAAACCAGGACTATCCCGCAAAAATCGGGACAGTTGGGAGGTATGATGTAACCTTCTATATAGTGGTATGTTGCTCAAAGCAACCAACCAACTTCAATATAACATTTTATAGCAGGGGCAAACGCAAGATTTATAAGAGTGGGGGGTTTTACCAGAGAGGGGGTGGAGCTAAGCACAAGAGGTGGATACTGTCCAGTCTCCAAACCTTTAAACGTTCCCTGAAAACTCATCTCTTCAGACAAGCCTACCAAATTTCAGACCCACACACATAACCTTCAATGCTTCCGTATCAAGTTACATCCCCTCTGTACAGTCCACATAAACTCACATTTTGTCTTCCAACATTGCTGGGTGATCAGAGCCGGATTAAGGGGGGGGCCCGGGGGATACGTACCCCGGGCCCCCCTTTCCAAAAGGGCCCCCTGCTACACCGCAGATCGGATCTCTCTTCCGATCCGATCTGCGGTGCTGTGCTCCGCTCCCCGGCTCCCTTAGAACAGATTGACATGCGGACGAGCTTGTCAATCTGCGGTCTCCGGCTCTCCCTCCCTGCTGTGTTGGAGGGACACTGAGCGCATCGCGCGTCTCTCCTGTGTCCCTCCTGGCTCTCCCCCGGCCGGTCTAAGGAAGTGCCGTTCGTGAGCTCTGATTGGCTCACGAACCGGCACTTCCTGTATTAGACCAGCCGGGGGAGAGCCAGGAGGGACATAGGAGAGACGCTCTATGCGCTCCCTGTCCCTCCAACACATGGGGGGGGGGGAGCAGGCACTCAGGCACTGGGGGCATATACCTGCCACTGTGGGGGGCAGATCTGGCACTGGGGGGCATATACCTGGCACTGTGGGGGGCAGATCTGGCACTGGGGGGCATATACCTGGCACTGTGGGGGGGAAGATCTGGCACTGGGGGCATATACCTGGCACTGTGGGGGGCAGATCTGGCACTGGGGGGCATATACCTGGCACTGTGGGGGGGGAGATCTGGCACTGGGGGCATATACCTGGCACTGTGGGGGGCAGATCTGGCACTGGGGGCATATACCTGGCACTGTGGGGGGGCAGATCTGGCACTGGGGGCATATACCTGGCACTGGGGGGGCAGATCTGGTACTGGGGGCATATACCTGGCACTGTGGGGGGCAGATCTGGCACTGGGGGGCATATACCTGGCACTGTGGGGGGGGAGATCTGGCACTGGGGGCATATACCTGGCACTGTGGGGGGCAGATCTGGCACTGGGGGGCATATACCTGGCACTGTGGGGGGGGAGATCTGGCACTGGGGGCATATACCTGGCACTGTGGGGGGCAGATCTGGCACTGGGGGCATATACCTGGCACTGTGGGGGGGCAGATCTGGCACTGGGGGCATATACCTGGCACTGGGGGGGCAGATCTGGCACTGGGGGCATATACCTGGCACTGTGGGGGGCAGATCTGGCACTGGGGGCATATACCTGGCACTGTGGGGGGGAAGATCTGGCACTGGGGGCATATACCTGGCACTGTGGGGGGCAGGTCTGGCACTGGGGGCATATACCTGGCACTGTGGGGGGGAAGATCTGGCACTGGGGGCATATACCTGGCACTGTGGGGGGCAGGTCTGGCACTGGGGCCATATACCTGGCACTGTGGGGGGCAGATCTGGAACTGGGGGCATATACCTGGCACTGTGGGGGGCAGATCTGGCACTGGGGGCATATACCTGGTACTGTGGGGGGCAGATCTGGCACTGGGGGCATATACCTGGCACTGTGGGGGCAGATCTGGCACTGGGGGCATATACCTGGCACTGTGGGGGGAAGATCTGGCACTGGATGCATATACCTGGCACTGTGGGGGAATATCTGGCACTGGGGGCATATACCTGGCACTGTGGGGGAATATTTGGCACTGGGGGGAGCAGGCACTGAGGGGGCATATGTGGCACTGGGGGGGGGGGGGTATATGTGGCACTGGGGGCATGTACCTGGCACTGTGGGGGAATATCTGGCACTAGGGGCATATACATGGCACTGTAGGGGAATATCTGGCACTGGGGGCATATGTGGCATTGGGAGCATGGCCCTAGCAACAAGCACTACCCCCTAACAACGAGCATGACACCCAGTGCATGAAACCCCTGACAACGAGCATGACACCCTGAGCGTGAAAACCCCTGGCACCGTGCATGGAACCAAGAGCATGAAAACCCTGGCAACGAGCAGGTAATTTAAAAGTAATTAGAAGCCTTACTGTAGAACTTAATGTGTAATGGGCATTACGGTGTGTGGCATAATGTATCACGGACATTGCGGTGTGTGTCATAATGTATCAGGCATTACGGTGTGTTGTATACTATATCACGGGCATTGTGGTATGTGGTATAATGTCTCAGGATCATTGTGGTGTGTGTCATACTGTGTCACAGACATTGTATGTGCTATAATGTATCAGGGGCATTGCAGTGTGTAGCATAATGTATAACGGGCATTGCGATTCCTGTCATAATGTGTCACAGGCATTACGGTGTGTGGCCTAATGTGTCTGGGGCATTACAGTGTGTGCATATTGTGTCATGTGCATTATTGTGTGTGGAATAATGTCTAAGGGCCATTGCAGTATGTGGAATAATGTATACTGGGCATTACTATAAGGAGGAAAAATGACAAATAATGTAAGGGGCATGAATCAGGATTATTTTTCTTTCCTGTGGTGGCCAACGTATGGGCGTGCAGGTTGCAAAACTGGGGTATAAGGTAGTCTTTTCCTGCAATGCCACGCCCTCCACGCAAAGCCACGCCCATTTCGACAAAGCTACACACCCTTTTTGCCGGCGCATGCCTGCGGCGTGCACATTTTTCTACCTTTGCTAGTGCCAATTACGGGGGGTATGGGGGGGGGCGCCGAAGGATTTTTTGGCTTGGGGGAGAAAAATTTCTAGTTACGCCACTGGGCTCAGCTGTCCAATAATGTATCAATGAAACAGCCTGCGTGCCCAGCCAATGACTGAGTGGCAGGCTGCTTCATTCATACTTTATTGGACAGCTGAGCCGTCGCTCAGCTCAGCTGTCCTGTCTGTGCGCCCGCTGCTGCAGTGAGGACGGGATCCGGGGAGCACAGCACAGCAGATCGGATCGGAAGAGAGATCCGATCTGCGGTGTGGCAGGGAGTGTGCTGCTTGGGGAGGCAAATATATATATATAAATATATATATGTGTGTGTATATATATATTAGTGATGAGCGAGGTTCGGTTTTACTCGGTTTTACTCGGTTCTCAAAACGGCATCTTATTGGCTATCCAAAACACGTGACATCCGTGAGCCAATAAGATGCCGTTTTGAGAACCGAGTAAAACCGAGTAAAACCGAATCCGCTCATCACTAATATATATATATATATATATATATATATATATGTGTGTGTATATATATATATATATATTTATTTTCTGCCTTCTCTATTAGGGGCCCCACTCTCTTAAGTGCCCCGGGCCCCCCATGGTCTTAATCCGGCTCTGTGGGTGATCATATCATACAACCCATTAAGAACCTAGCAATCTGGGGAACCATTATGTAACAGGTAGCATCTATCCTTGTGTATCAATGCCTATTTCCCTATAGATTGTAAGCTTGCGAGTAGGGCCTTCCTATCTCTGTCTGTCTGTCTGTCTTTGCCCAGTTTTGTTCTATAACTGTTGTTCTAATTGTAAAGCGCAACGGAATATGCTGCGCTATATAAGAAACTGCTAATAATAATAAATAATAATAATACTGTGATCTGTTAAACTGATATCTATCCAGTGGTTCAAGTAGAAAAAATGTCTTACGGGTACTCTCAAAAAAATGGGTGTGGCCAACTGCCACATGGGGCGTGGCCAATGAAAATGGGGGCGTGATACACATATGGGGGGAGGGGCAGATACACGTATGACCCCAATAGTGCCAGATACACGTTGCCCCACAGTGCCAGATATACATTGCCCCACAGTGCCAGATATACATTGCCCCACAGTGCCAGATACACATTGCCTCACTGTGCCAGATACACAAATGCCCCCAGAGTGCCAGATACACAAATGTCCCCAGAGTGCCAGATACACATTGCCTCACAGTGCCAGATACACATTGCCCCACAGTGCCAGATACAGAAATGCCCCCAGAGTGCCAGATATACATTGCCTCACAGTGTCAGATACACATTGCCCCACAGTGCCAGATACACAAATGCCCCCACTGTGTCAGATATACATTGCCCCCCAGTGCCAGATACAGAAATGCCCCTACATTGCCAGATATGCCCCCAGTGCCAGATACAGAAATGCCCCCAGTGCCAGATACACAAGTATGCCCCCAGTGCCAGATATGCCCACAGTGCCAGATATGCCCCCAGTGCTAGATACACAAGTATGCCCCCATTGCTAGATATGCCCTCAGTGTCAGATATGCCCCAGTGCCAGATACACATGTCTCCGCAGTGCCAGATATGGCCACAGTGCCAGATACACATGTCCCCCCAGTGCCAGATACACATGTCCCCCCAGTGCCAGATATGCCCCCAGTGCCAGATACACATGTCCTTCCAGTGCCAGATATGCCCCCAGTGCCAGATATGCTCCCAGTGCCAGGTATACATGCCCCCCCCCCAGTGCCAGATATCCCCCAGTGCCAGGTATACATGCCCCCCCAGTGCCAGATATCCCCCAGTGCCAGATATCCCCAGTGCCAGGTATACATGCCCCCCCCCCCAGTGCCAGATAACCCCCAGTGCCAGGTATACATGCCCCCCCAGTGCCAGATACCCCCCCCAGTGCCAGGTATACATGCCCCCCCCCCAATGCCAGATATCCCCCAGTGCCAGGTATAACATGCCCCCCCAGTGCCAGATATCCCCCAGTGTCAGGTATACATGTGTCCCCCCCTCCTCCCCTGCTCACCGCTGCCGTCTGTCTGTGTGAGGGGAGGAGAGCGCACCCTGCTCGCACCGCAAGCTCTGATTGGCTCACGGATCGGCGCTGAATTAAACTGAGACACCCGCCGGAGACTGAGGGGAAGGAGAGGCGCAGGCTGCGCTCTCCTCCCCTCACATTTGCGGCGGGGACGGCGGGGAGCAGCAGAGGGAGGGAGGGAAGAGGAGCGGCGGCCCGTCGGTGTGGGTACGGCGTACCCACGGCTAAATTCTTACGGGTACGCCGTACCCACCCGTACCCACACACTTGCACCACTGTATCTATCTATCAGGGGAGTAATGCCACAGCCAGGGGACACACTTGACAGGGTCTCATGGCCGAAGCATCCATCCCCCCTATCTAGTCAGGCCGGGGATTCCTGGCGAGGTGGAGACCACCCGCCCCCAAATAAAGGGGTCCCCCTCTCCAGGGCATCCAAGGCCAGAGCTGAAGCCCGGGGCTAATCACAGCACTCCTGGGCTGTGGGTGTCGAGTTGATAGTCCTGTAGTTAAAAATAGAATATTGTCTTTTACAGGAGGACTACAGGTCCCAGTGAGCCTCCCCTGCATGCTGGTACTTGGTGAACCACAGGTACCAGCATGCTGGGCATTATGGGCCTGCTGCTACCTATAGGCCCCCTGTAAAATAAATATTAAATAAAAAAATTACACAGAATGTTGTAATATTTTATTATGCAGCACCTTCACCTGGAGGGGGGCCTTTACACTCTTTTTCATGGCCGCCGCCCATCCAGGACTTCCCCAGCATCTTCTGCGCCTGTTGCCAAACTCCACAGGTACAGCCTGCCGGCCAGCCGCTATGCTCACGTCGCTATCGCCACATGCCCTCCACTGCCAGCACCGAGTCTGCAGGTACACAGGTACAGCCCCACCGGCCAGCCGCCATGCCCACTCCGCATCCCGCCATCGCCACCATGCCCTCCGCTGCCAGCACCGCATCCACAGCAGCGGCGGACATTGCTGAGATCCCTCCGGATCCTGCACCACTGCCATGCTGATAGTGTGCTGGCCTGCCGTGACTGGAGATCGGTCGCTGCAGCCTACACATTACAATGTCAGTCGGGTCTCCTAGTTTTTAAGCAGGGTGCGTGGGTCGGTCTGCGGAGGGTGCACACTTCTCCAATGTTGGGCAAACCTATTGGTTGGGAGTTGGATCTCCTGGGGATTGGACAAGTGTGTACCCAGTTTAAGAGTGCTGAGCTGCTCATGAAACTGACAGGCACTCTGCTAATTTTCCTGGGGCAACTGCTGTATATATCACTGCCTGCAGGCTGACCTATAAGATCAGACAGTGAGTTAAATGCACACTGCTTAATTACAAAGTTTAGCACTGAAACACAGCGGGCTGTCTAATATATATGGTTACTTGAAAAACTGACTTACTCTGGATTTAATGTATGCAGCTGTTGCAAAGTAATATACCACAGCACTTTGGAAGAGACAGCTAATTACAGATTTTATTAAGTTTTGGACTAACTATTGCTGCAGAGTAAAGGATCACTATAGGGCTGTTGAAATTGGGACACAAGGGGGTATATTTACTAAGGTCCCGATTTTGTCCGAGATGCCGTTTTTTCTTCAAAGTGTCATCTCGGTAATTTACTAAGCAGAAATCACGGCAGTGATGAGGCCATTCGTATTTTTTTGCAAGTCCAACAAAAAAAATACGAATGAATACACCATCGGTCAAAACGCGGCTGTTTAAGTATGAATCTCGGTCATTTACTAAGAAGTGCAAAGCAAAAAAAAAAAAAACACTGCCGTGAAAAAATACAACTCGTAAAAAAGTGCTAAAAAAAACCAGACCTGCTTTTTTGAGCCGTGATTGGATAGGCTGTATATCAGTGGGAAGGGGTGGGAAAGTGTTAATTTGTTGAAAAAAAATTGCGTGGGGTCCCCCCTCCTAAGCATAACCAGCCTCGGGCTCTTTGAGCCGATCCTGGTTGCAGAAATATGGGGGGGAAAATGACAGGGGTTCCCCCATATTTAAGCAACCAGCATCGGGCTCTGCGCCTGGTCCTGGTTCCAAAAATACGGGGGACAAAAAGCGTAGGGGTCCCCCGTATTTTTAAAACCAGCACCGGGCTCCACTAGCTGGACAGATAATGCCACAGCCGGGGGTAACTTTTATACAGTGCCCTGCGGCCGTGGCATCAAATATCCAACTAGTCACCCCTGGCCGGGGTACCCTGGGGGAGTGGGGACCCCTTCAATCAAGGGGTCCCCCCCCCAGCCACCCAAGGGCCAGGGGTGAAGACCGAGGCTGTCCCCCCCATCCAATGGGCTGCGGATGGGGGGCTGATAGCCTTTTTGTAAAAGTGTAAGATATTGTTTTTAGTAGCAGTACTACAAGGCCCAGCAAGCCTCCCCCACATGCTGGTACTTGGAGAACCACAAGTACCAACATGCGGCGGAAAAACGGGCCCGCTGGTACCTGTAGTACTACTACTAAAAAAATACCCAAAAAAAGACAATACACACACACCTTGAAAGTAAAGTTTTATTACATCCATCCACACAAACATACATACATACTTACCTTATGTTCACACAAGGGTCGGTCCTCTTCTCCAGTAGAATTCATGGGGTACCTGTTGAATAAATTATACTCACCAGATCCAGGGTACCAGGCACCTCGGATAATCCTTTTGTAATCCACGTACTTGATTAAAAAAATAAAACGGATACCCGAGCCACGCACTGAAAGGGGACCCATGTTTTCACATGGGTCCCCTTTCCCCGAATGCCAGAAACCCACTCTGACTGATGTCTAAGTGGGTTTCTTCAGCCAATCAGGTAGCGCCACGTTGTAGCACCCTCCTGATCGGCTGTGTGCTCCTGTACTGTCTGACAGGCGGCACACAGCAGTGTTACAATGTAGCGCCTATGCGCTCCATTGTAACCAATGGTGGGAACTTTGTGCTCAGCGGTGAGGTCACTTTCGGACAACCCTGGATCTGGTGAGTATAATTTATTCAACAGGTACCCCATGGATTCTACTGGAGAAGAGGACCGACCCTCGTGTGAACATAAGGTAAGTATGTATGTATGTTTGTGTGGATGGATGTAATAAAACTTTACTTTCAAGGTGTGTGTGTATTGTCTTTTTTGGGGTATTTTTTTAGTAGTAGTACTACAGGTACCGGCGGGCCCGTTTTTCCGCCGCATGTTGGTACTTGTGGTTCTCCAGGTACCAGCATGTGGGGGAGGCTTGCTGGGCCTTGTAGTACTGCTACTAAAAACAATATCTTACACTTTTACAAAAAGGCTATCAGCCCCCCATCCGCAGCCCATTGGATGGGGGGGACAGCCTCGGGCTTCACCCCTGGCCCTTGGGTGGCTGGGGGGGGGACCCCTTGATTGAAGGGGTCCCCACTCCCCCAGGGTACCCCGGCCAGGGGTGACTAGTTGGATATTTGATGCCACGGCCGCAGGGCACGGTATAAAAGTGACCCCCGGCTGTGGCATTATCTGTCCAGCTAGTGGAGCCCGGTGCTGGTTTTAAAAATACGGGGGACCCCTACGCTTTTTGTCCCCCGTATTTTTGGAACCAGGACCAGGCGCAGAGCCCGATGCTGGTTGCTTAAATATGGGGGAACCCCTGTCCATTTTTTCCCCATATTTCTGCAACCAGGATCGGCTCAAAGAGCCCGAGGCTGGTTTGCCTTAGGAGGGGGGACCCCACGCAATTTTTTTTTAACATTTAAACTTTTTTTTTTTTTTAAACAAAGTGCACAATGAAGCCCAGCACGGATATCTCAGATCCGGCCGAGATTCATTGTATTAAAGTCGGCAGTGTTTTACAAGTCACTCACGTAAAACACTGCCTAAAAAAACGAATGACATCGACATCGGAAAACCCGAAAATGCAGAATACGGCAGCTTAGTAAATTAGTCGTAATAAATTCAAAAAGTTGCAGTTTTACACTTTCGATGTCATTCGTGATTATTCTCCCACCAAATCGGGAGAATTACGAATGTTAGTAAATATACCCCAAGATTGCTCTGCTTACAGACAGCTGACTGCATCATTTATTTATGAACATCAGCTATAGCTTTTGTAGTCGTACCCCAACATCCATCCGTGAGATTCTACCAAGTACCAGGTGTCCCTGCCATTGTCTGAGACTGTGACAGTTTGTTTATAATATGCATGATAGTGTGACGTGTGTATATTATAAATGGGGATGGACATTGTGTGTATTATGCACGAGTGTGGCAATGTGTGTGTGACATTGTGTGTGTATTATGCATGAGAGTGTGACTGTGTATGTATCATGCATGGGAGTGTGTGTGTGTGTGTGTGTGTGTGTGTTCTGCACGAGAGTGTGCCTGTGTGTGTGTATTATGCATGAGAGTGTGACTGTGTGTGTGTATTATGCATGAGTGTGAATGTGTGTATTATGCATGAGAGTGTGACAGTGTTTGTGTGTGTATTATGCATGAGAGTATAAATGTGTGTATTAATCATGACAGTGTGTGTGTGTATTATGCATGAGAGTATGAATGTGTGTATTAATCATGAGAGTATGACAGTGTGTGTGTGTATTATGCATGAGAGTGTGGCAGTGTTTGTGTGTGTATTATGCATGAGAGTGTGACTGTGTGTGTGTGTGTGTGTGTGTGTGTGTGTGTGTGTGTGTGTGTTGTGCATGAGAATGTGACAGTGTGTGTATGTACTGTCTTATGCATGATAGTGTGACAGTGTGTATATGTATGTGTGTGTTTTGCATGACAGTGTGCGTGTGTGTGTGTGTGTGTGTGTGTGTGTGTGTGTGTGTGTGTATTATGCATGAAAGTGTGACAGTGTGTGGTTGTATATTATACATGAGTGTGGCAATGTGTGTGTATTATTCGTGAGTGTGTGTGTGTGTGTGTGTGTGTGTGTGTGTGTGTATGTATTATCAATGAGAGTGACAATGTATGTGTGTATATTATGTATGAGAGTGTGACTGTGTGTGTTTGTGTGTATTATGCATAAGGGTGTAATAGTGTATTATGCATCAGATTGTGACTGTGTGTATTATGCATGGGACTGTGACTGTGTATGTGTATTATGCATGACATGTGACAGTGTTTGTATGTGTATGTAATATGCATGAGAGTATATGTGTGTTTGTGTGTGTGTGTGTGTGTGTGTGTGTATATATATATATATATATATATGAGAGTATATGTGTGTATATTATGTGTGAGACGGGAGGTCCAACTAGGACCCCAACCCCCTGTTATTACTTATGGGATCCAATGTTACCACTCAGTGAAATTTTCTTCCATATCCATCTAGTGGATCCAAAAGCTGGCTAGGATCCAAATGTACCACATTGCCTTGGTTTCATCCCAATTGATGCATGGGTCCGGATGCATAACCGGACAGACAAACAAACAGACCAATTAATTTTATATATAAAATAAATGGCCCTGGATCCAAAAGGAGTAGATTAGTTTAGTTTAGACCTGCCATTACTTTTTTTTTTTTCAAAGAGCAATTTTTATTGCAAAGCTTCATACAGAACCATACAGAAAATAAGTGTTGATACATAGATATCCAGCAATTGTATAAAGCATGAAACATGGATGTCATTATACGGTTCAACAGAATAAACATTGTAAATGCAATACAATTTTAACAATTTCAACAAAAGGTAAAGAAATTAAGAATCAAGAAGAGAAGAATGGGGAAAGGAGGAGAGGATAGAGTGTGAAAAAAAGGAGAGGAAGAAAAGAAAGAAGGAGAGAAAGAAAAAGAAGAGGAGAAAGCACAAGGACCACCGAGCCAGTGGCGGAACTTGCGGCGGTGCAGCCGGTACATTGCACTGGGGCCCGGCTGCACTGAAGGGGACCACAACCGTCGGCATTACAGTGAGTCACTCTGACTCATTGTATACCGCTGCCACCAGCACTGTGCCCGCTGCCAGTGCCCCTCCTGTTCTTCCTTTTAACAATAACGCAGTGGCAGCATGGCTGGAGAGGGAGAAGGGGTCCCGGCCCAACTCTTGCGTGCATCCTCCTCCCAGATGCCGTGCTGCTGCTGCTGACAGACACTGAGTGCCCCTCCAGTGGGGAAGGAGGAGACACTATCTCAGCTCCTCCCCACCCCAGTCTCCGTCCTGTGTCTCCGGCAGCTGCGGCATTGCTGTCAAATGAAGCACCGGTTCGTGAGCCAACTAGAGCTCGCGGACTGGCAGCCAATCAGGAGCCGCAGCTGCCGGTCCGCGAGCTCTGATTGGCTCACGAACCAGCGCTTCATTTGACAGCAACGCCTCCGGAGACAGGACGGACACAGGAGAGGCGTGCGCTGTGCTCTCCTTCCTGGACTCACGCACAGCAGCGCAACGGTGAGTGGAGGGAGCGTGTGTAGCTGACACTGGGGGGGGGGGGGCATATGAGGCACTGGGGGCACACCCCTAACAAGCATTACCCCCTGGTAACAAAGATGACACCCAGGTCATGAAATCCCTGGCAACAAGCATTAACCCCTAGCAATGAGCATGACACCCAGTGCATGAAACCCCTGGCAATGAGCTTGACACCCAGCACATGAAACCCCTGGCAACGGGCATGACACCCTGAGCATGAAAACCCCTGGCACCATGCATGGGACCAAGAGCATGAAACCCCTGGCAACGAGAAGGTAATTTAAAAGTAATTAGAAGCCTTACCTTAGGGCTTGGACATTGCAGTGTGTGTCATAATTAGAGATGAGCGGGTTCGGTTTCTCTGAATCCGAACCCGCCAGAACTTCATGTTTTTTTTCACGGGTCCGAGCGACTCGGATCTTCCCGCCTTGCTCGGTTAACCCGAGCGCGCCCGAACGTCATCATGACGCTGTCGGATTCTCGCGAGGCTCGGATTCTATCGCGAGACTCGGATTCTATATAAGGAGCCGCGCGTCGCCGCCA
This sequence comes from Pseudophryne corroboree, assembly GCF_028390025.1. Classification (NCBI taxonomy): domain Eukaryota; kingdom Metazoa; phylum Chordata; class Amphibia; order Anura; family Myobatrachidae; genus Pseudophryne; species Pseudophryne corroboree. Next base: position 476,473,785 of record NC_086446.1, read on the forward strand.
TTTTCACACGTGCATTGAGATTGATAGGGAGAGGACGTGGCTGGCGTCCTCTCCGTTTAGACACTTGATTTACTAATTTTGGGGAGCATTAGGAGTACTCAGTAGTGTACAGTGCAGAGTTTTGCTGATAGTGACCAGTGACTGACCACCACTTTTATTTATAATCCGTTCTCTGCCTGAAAAAAGCGATACACAGCACACAGTGACTCAGTCACATATACCATATCTGTGTGCACTGCTCAGGCTCAGGCCAGTGTGCTGCATCATCTATTATCTATATATAATATTATATATATCTGTCTGACTGCTCAGCTCACACAGCTTATAATTGTGGGGGAGACTGGGGAGCACTACTGCAGTGCCAGTTATAGGTTATAGCAGGAGCCAGGAGTACATAATATATTATATAGTGAGTGACCACCAGACACACAGTGCAGTTTATTTAATATATCCGTTCTCTGCCTGAAAAAAGCGATACACACAGTGACTCAGTCAGTCACATACCATATCTGTGTGCACTGCTCAGGCTCAGGCCAGTGTGCTGCATCATCTATATATATTATATATCTGTCTGACTGCTCAGCTCACACAGCTTATAATTGTGGGGGAGACTGGGGAGCACTACTGCAGTGCCAGTTATAGGTTATAGCAGGAGCCAGGAGTACATAATATTATATTAAAATTAAACAGTGCACACTTTTGCTGCAGGAGTGCCACTGCCAGTGTGACTAGTGACCAGTGACCTGACCACCAGTATATAATATTAGTAGTATACTATCTCTTTATCAACCAGTCTATATTAGCAGCAGACACAGTACAGTGCGGTAGTTCACGGCTGTGGCTACCTCTGTGTCGGCACTCGGCAGCCCGTCCATAATTGTATATACCACCTAACCGTGGTTTTTTTTTCTTTCTTTATACATACATACTAGTTACGAGTATACTATCTCTTTATCAACCAGTCTATATATTAGCAGCAGACACAGTACAGTGCGGTAGTTCACGGCTGTGGCTACCTCTGTGTCGGCACTCGGCAGCCCGTCCATAATTGTATATACCACCTAACCGTGGTTTTTTTTTCTTTCTTTATACATACATACTAGTTACGAGTATACTATCTCTTTATCAACCAGTCTATATATTAGCAGCAGACACAGTACAGTGCGGTAGTTCACGGCTGTGGCTACCTCTGTGTCGGCACTCGGCAGCCCGTCCATAATTGTATATACCAGTGACCTAACCGTGGTTTTTTTTTCTTTCTTTATACATACATACTAGTTACGAGTATACTATCTCTTTATCAACCAGTCTATATATTAGCAGCAGACACAGTACAGTGCGGTAGTTCACGGCTGTGGCTACCTCTGTGTCGGCACTCGGCAGCCCGTCCATAATTGTATATACCAGTGACCTAACCGTGGTTTTTTTTTCTTTCTTTATACATACATACTAGTTACGAGTATACTATCTCTTTATCAACCAGTCTATATATTAGCAGCAGACACAGTACAGTGCGGTAGTTCACGGCTGTGGCTACCTCTGTGTCGGCACTCGGCAGCCCGTCCATAATTGTATATACCAGTGACCTAACCGTGGTTTTTTTTTTCTTTCTTTATACATACATACTAGTTACGAGTATACTATCTCTTTATCAACCAGTCTATATATTAGCAGCAGACACAGTACAGTGCGGTAGTTCACGGCTGTGGCTACCTCTGTGTCGGCACTCGGCAGCCCGTCCATAATTGTATATACCAGTGACCTAACCGTGGTTTTTTTTTCTTTCTTTATACATACATACTAGTTACGAGTATACTATCTCTTTATCAACCAGTCTATATATTAGCAGCAGACACAGTACAGTGCGGTAGTTCACGGCTGTGGCTACCTCTGTGTCGGCACTCGGCAGCCCGTCCATAATTGTATATACCACCTAACCGTGGTTTTTTTTTCTTTCTTTATACATACATACTAGTTACGAGTATACTATCTCTTTATCAACCAGTCTATATATTAGCAGCAGACACAGTACAGTGCGGTAGTTCACGGCTGTGGCTACCTCTGTGTCGGCACTCGGCAGCCCGTCCATAATTGTATATACCAGTGACCTAACCGTGGTTTTTTTTTCTTTCTTTATACATACATACTAGTTACGAGTATACTATCTCTTTATCAACCAGTCTATATATTAGCAGCAGACACAGTACAGTGCGGTAGTTCACGGCTGTGGCTACCTCTGTGTCGGCACTCGGCAGCCCGTCCATAATTGTATATACCAGTGACCTAACCGTGGTTTTTTTTTCTTTCTTTATACATACATACTAGTTACGAGTATACTATCTCTTTATCAACCAGTCTATATATTAGCAGCAGACACAGTACAGTGCGGTAGTTCACGGCTGTGGCTACCTCTGTGTCGGCACTCGGCAGCCCGTCCATAATTGTATATACCAGTGACCTAACCGTGGTTTTTTTTTCTTTCTTTATACATACATACTAGTTACGAGTATACTATCTCTTTATCAACCAGTCTATATATTAGCAGCAGACACAGTACAGTGCGGTAGTTCACGGCTGTGGCTACCTCTGTGTCGGCACTCGGCAGCCCGTCCATAATTGTATATACCACCTAACCGTGGTTTTTTTTTCTTTCTTTATACATACATACTAGTTACGAGTATACTATCTCTTTATCAACCAGTCTATATATTAGCAGCAGACACAGTACAGTGCGGTAGTTCACGGCTGTGGCTACCTCTGTGTCGGCACTCGGCAGCCCGTCCATAATTGTATACTAGTATCCAATCCATCCATCTCCATTGTTTACCTGAGGTGCCTTTTAGTTGTGCCTATTAAAATATGGAGAACAAAAATGTTGAGGTTCCAAAATTAGGGAAAGATCAAGATCCACTTCCACCTCGTGCTGAAGCTGCTGCCACTAGTCATGGCCGAGACGATGAAATGCCAGCAACGTCGTCTGCCAAGGCCGATGCCCAATGGCATAGTACAGAGCATGTCAAAACCAAAACACCAAATATCAGTAAAAAAAGGACTCCAAAACCTAAAATAAAATTGTCGGAGGAGAAGCGTAAACTTGCCAATATGCCATTTACCACACGGAGTGGCAAGGAACGGCTGAGGCCCTGGCCTATGTTCATGGCTAGTGGTTCAGCTTCACATGAGGATGGAAGCACTCAGCCTCTCGCTAGAAAACTGAAAAGACTCAAGCTGGCAAAAGCACCGCAAAGAACTGTGCGTTCTTTGAAATCCCAAATCCACAAGGAGAGTCCAATTGTGTCGGTTGCGATGCCTGACCTTCCCAACACTGGACGTGAAGAGCATGCGCCTTCCACCATTTGCACGCCCCCTGCAAGTGCTGGAAGGAGCACCCGCAGTCCAGTTCCTGATAGTCAGATTGAAGATGTCAGTGTTGAAGTACACCAGGATGAGGAGGATATGGGTGTTGCTGGCGCTGGGGAGGAAATTGACCAGGAGGATTCTGATGGTGAGGTGGTTTGTTTAAGTCAGGCACCCGGGGAGACACCTGTTGTCCGTGGGAGGAATATGGCCGTTGACATGCCAGGTGAAAATACCAAAAAAATCAGCTCTTCGGTGTGGAGGTATTTCACCAGAAATGCGGACAACAGGTGTCAAGCCGTGTGTTCCCTTTGTCAAGCTGTAATAAGTAGGGGTAAGGACGTTAACCACCTCGGAACATCCTCCCTTATACGTCACCTGCAGCGCATTCATAATAAGTCAGTGACAAGTTCAAAAACTTTGGGTGACAGCGGAAGCAGTCCACTGACCAGTAAATCCCTTCCTCTTGTAACCAAGCTCACGCAAACCACCCCACCAACTCCCTCAGTGTCAATTTCCTCCTTCCCCAGGAATGCCAATAGTCCTGCAGGCAATGTCACTGGCAAGTCTGACGAGTCCTCTCCTGCCTGGGATTCCTCCGATGCATCCTTGCGTGTAACGCCTACTGCTGCTGGCGCTGCTGTTGTTGCCGCTGGGAGTCGATGGTCATCCCAGAGGGGAAGTCGTAAGCCCACTTGTACTACTTCCAGTAAGCAATTGACTGTTCAACAGTCCTTTGCGAGGAAGATGAAATATCACAGCAGTCATCCTACTGCAAAGCGGATAACTGAGTCCTTGACAACTATGTTGGTGTTAGACGTGCGTCCGGTATCCGCCGTTAGTTCACAGGGAACTAGACAATTTATTGAGGCAGTGTGCCCCCGTTACCAAATACCATCTGGTTCCACTTCTGTAGGCAGGCGATACCGAGAATGTACACGGACGTCAGAAAAAGACTCACCAGTGTCCTAAAAAATGCAGTTGTACCCAATGTCCACTTAACCACGGACATGTGGACAAGTGGAGCAGGGCAGGGTCAGGACTATATGACTGTGACAGCCCACTGGGTAGATGTATGGACTCCCGCCGCAAGAACAGCAGCGGCGGCACCAGTAGCAGCATCTCGCAAACGCCAACTCTTTCCTAGGCAGGCTACGCTTTGTATCACCGCTTTCCAGAATACGCACACAGCTGAAAACCTCTTACGGCAACTGAGGAAGATCATCGCGGAATGGCTTACCCCAATTGGACTCTCCTGTGGATTTGTGGCATCGGACAACGCCAGCAATATTGTGTGTGCATTAAATATGGGCAAATTCCAGCACGTCCCATGTTTTGCACATACCTTGAATTTGGTGGTGCAGAATTTTTTAAAAAACGACAGGGGCGTGCAAGAGATGCTGTCGGTGGCCAGAAAAATTGCGGGACACTTTCGGCGTACAGGCACCACGTACAGAAGACTGGAGCACCACCAAAAACTACTGAACCTGCCCTGCCATCATCTGAAGCAAGAAGTGGTAACGAGGTGGAATTCAACCCTCTATATGCTTCAGAGGTTGGAGGAGCAGCAAAAGGCCATTCAAGCCTATACAATTGAGCACGATATAGGAGATGGAATGCACCTGTCTCAAGCGCAGTGGAGAATGATTTCAACGTTGTGCAAGGTTCTGATGCCCTTTGAACTTGCCACACGTGAAGTCAGTTCAGACACTGCCAGCCTGAGTCAGGTCATTCCCCTCATCAGGCTTTTGCAGAAGAAGCTGGAGGCATTGAAGAAGGAGCTAAAAGGGAGCGATTCCGCTAGGCATGTGGGACTTGTGGATGCAGCCCTTAATTCGCTTAACAAGGATTCACGGGTGGTCAATCTGTTGAAATCAGAGCACTACATTTTGGCCACCGTGCTCGATCCTAGATTTAAAGCCTACCTTGGATCTCTCTTTCCGGCAGACACAGGTCTGCTGGGGTTGAAAGACCTGCTGGTGACAAAATTGTCAAGTCAAGCGGAACGCGACCTGTCAACATCTCCTCCTTCACATTCTCCCGCAACTGGGGGTGCGAGGAAAAGGCTCAGAATTCCGAGCCCACCCGCTGGCGGTGATGCAGGGCAGTCTGGAGCGACTGCTGATGCTGACATCTGGTCCGGACTGAAGGACCTGACAACGATTACGGACATGTCGTCTACTGTCACTGCATATGATTCTCTCAACATTGATAGAATGGTGGAGGATTATATGAGTGACCGCATCCAAGTAGGCACGTCACACAGTCCGTACTTATACTGGCAGGAAAAAGAGGCAATTTGGAGGCCCTTGCACAAACTGGCTTTATTCTACCTAAGTTGCCCTCCCACAAGTGTGTACTCCGAAAGAGTGTTTAGTGCCGCCGCTCACCTTGTCAGCAATCGGCGTACGAGGTTACATCCAGAAAATGTGGAGAAGATGATGTTCATTAAAATGAATTATAATCAATTCCTCCGCGGAGACATTGACCAGCAGCAATTGCCTCCACAAAGTACACAGGGAGCTGAGATGGTGGATTCCAGTGGGGACGAATTGATAATCTGTGAGGAGGGGGATGTACACGGTGATATATCGGAGGGTGAAGATGAGGTGGACATCTTGCCTCTGTAGAGCCAGTTTGTGCAAGGAGAGATTAATTGCTTCTTTTTTGGGGGGGGTCCAAACCAACCCGTCATATCAGTCACAGTCGTGTGGCAGACCCTGTCACTGAAATGATGGGTTGGTTAAAGTGTGCATGTCCTGTTTTGTTTATACAACATAAGGGTGGGTGGGAGGGCCCAAGGACAATTCCATCTTGCACCTCTTTTTTCTTTTCTTTTTCTTTGCATCATGTGCTGATTGGAGAGGGTTTTTTGGAAGGGACATCCTGCGTGACACTGCAGTGCCACTCCTAGATGGGCCCGGTGTTTGTGTCGGCCACTAGGGTCGCTAATCTTACTCACACAGTCAGCTACCTCATTGCGCCTCTTTTTTTCTTTGCGTCATGTGCTGTTTGGGGAGGGTTTTTTGGAAGGGCCATCCTGCGTGACACTGCAGTGCCACTCCTAGATGGGCCCGGTGTTTGTGTCGGCCACTAGGGTCGCTAATCTTACTCACACAGCTACCTCATTGCGCCTCTTTTTTTCTTTGCGTCATGTGCTGTTTGGGGAGGGTTTTTTGGAAGGGCCATCCTGCGTGACACTGCAGTGCCACTCCTAGATGGGCCCGGTGTTTGTGTCGGCCACTAGGGTCGCTAATCTTACTCACACAGTCAGCTACCTCATTGCGCCTCTTTTTTTCTTTGCGTCATGTGCTGTTTGGGGAGGGTTTTTTGGAAGGGCCATCCTGCGTGACACTGCAGTGCCACTCCTAGATGGGCCCGGTGTTTGTGTCGGCCACTAGGGTCGCTAATCTTACTCACACAGCTACCTCATTGCGCCTCTTTTTTTCTTTGCGTCATGTGCTGTTTGGGGAGGGTTTTTTGGAAGGGACATCCTGCGTGACACTGCAGTGCCACTCCTAGATGGGCCCGGTGTTTGTGTCGGCCACTAGGGTCGCTAATCTTACTCACACAGTCAGCTACCTCATTGCGCCTCTTTTTTTCTTTGCGTCATGTGCTGTTTGGGGAGGGTTTTTTGGAAGGGCCATCCTGCGTGACACTGCAGTGCCACTCCTAGATGGGCCCGGTGTTTGTGTCGGCCACTAGGGTCGCTAATCTTACTCACACAGCTACCTCATTGCGCCTCTTTTTTTCTTTGCGTCATGTGCTGTTTGGGGAGGGTTTTTTGGAAGGGCCATCCTGCGTGACACTGCAGTGCCACTCCTAGATGGGCCCGGTGTTTGTGTCGGCCACTAGGGTCGCTAATCTTACTCACACAGCTACCTCATTGCGCCTCTTTTTTTCTTTGCGTCATGTGCTGTTTGGGGAGGGTTTTTTGGAAGGGACATCCTGCGTGACACTGCAGTGCCACTCCTAGATGGGCCCGGTGTTTGTGTCGGCCACTAGGGTCGCTTATCTTACTCACACAGCGACCTCGGTGCAAATTTTAGGACTAAAAATAATATTGTGAGGTGTGAGGTATTCAGAATAGACTGAAAATGAGTGTAAATTATGGTTTTTGAGGTTAATAATACTTTGGGATCAAAATGACCCCCAAATTCTATGATTTAAGCTGTTTTTTAGTGTTTTTGGAAAAAAACACCCGAATCCAAAACACACCCGAATCCGACAAAAAAAATTCGGTGAGGTTTTGCCAAAACGCGTTCGAACCCAAAACACGGCCGCGGAACCGAACCCAAAACCAAAACACAAAACCCGAAAAATTTCAGGCGCTCATCTCTAGTCATAATGTGTCACAGGCATTATGGTGTGTGGTATACTATATCACGGGCATTGTGGTATGTGGTATAATGTCTCTGGGGCATTGCAGGGTGTGGCATAATGTATAACGGGCATTGCGGTGTGTGTCATAATGTGTCACAGGCATGACGGTTTGTGGTGTACTGTATTACAGGCATTGTATGTGCTACAATGTCTCAGGGTCATTGCAGTGTGTAGCATAATGTATAACCGGCATTGCGATGCGTGGCATAATGGGGATAATTCCAAGTTGATTGCAGCAGGAAATTTTTTAGCAGTTGGGCAAAACCATGTGCACTGCAGGGGAGGCAGATTTAACATGTGCAGAGAGAGTTAGATTTGGGTGGGGTGTGTTCAATCTGCAATCTAATTTGCAGTGTAAAAATAAAGCAGCCAGTATTTACCCTACACAGAAATAAAATAACCCACCTAAATCTAACTCTTTCTGCACGTTATATCTGCCTCCCCTGCAGTGCACATGGTTTTGCCCAACTGCTAACAAAAATCCTGCTGCAATCAACTTGGAATTACCCCCAATGTGTCACAGGCATTACGGTGTGTGGCATAATGTGTCAGGGGCATTACGGTGTGTGGCATATTGTATAATGGGCATTATGGTGTGTGGCATAATGTCTAAGGGCCATTGCAGTAGGTGGCATAATGTATACTAGGCATTACTATAAGGAGGAAAAATGCCAAATAATTTAAGGGGCAACGCAACACCTATTTCAGCAAGGCCACGCACCCTTTTTAGTGGCGTGTGCACCTAATTTAAATTTAAATTATGGGGGGGGGGGGGGGGGGGGTGCCAGAGAATGTTTTGGCTTGGGGGAGAAAAATTTCTAGTTACTTCACTGGTACTGGGGATCTGACAGCGTCACACCAAGATCTTGTGACCATCCCGGGCATCTACTGTCGTAATGGGGAGTAGGGGCCCAAAGCATATTGCTGCACCTGGGCCCACCACTTTCTAGTTCCGCCACTGCACTGACCACAATGAGTCAGTCATAAAAGAAAAAACAGATCTACTGGTTATAAAGCACTCAAGAACCAGAAACAGAATCCAGCTGAGAATTCAACAATTTAGTGTGAAGTTAACCTGCAAAAGTATGTGGTCACTGACTAAAGGGGGTAATTCAGACCTGATCGTTGCAGCAAATTTGTTAGCAGTTGTGCAAAACCATGGGGGTAATTCCAAGTTGATCGCACCAAGAAATTTTTTAGCAGTTGGGCAAAACCATGGCCCTCATTCCGAGTTGTTCGCTCGCAAGCTGCTTTTAGCAGCATTGCACACGCTAAGCCGCCGCCTACTGGGTGTGAATCTTAGCTTAGCAAAATTGCGAACGATTCTCTAAATTGCGAATAGAAATTTCTAAGCAGTTTCTGAGTAGCTCGATACTTACTCTGCCACTGCGATCAGTTCAGTCAGTTTCATTCCTGGTTTGACGTCACAAACACACCCAGCGTTCGCCCGGACACTCCCCCGTTTCTCCAGCCACTCCTGCGTTTTTCCCAGAAACGGTAGCGTTTTTTCACACACACCCATAAAACGGCCAGTTTCCGCCCAGAAACACCCACTTCCTGTCAATCACACTACGATCACCAGAACGAAGAAAAAAACCTTGTAATGCCGTGAGTAAAATACCAAACTTCTTAGCAAATTTACTTGGCACAGTCGCAGTGCGAACATTGCGCATGCGCAATTAGCGGAAAATCGCTGCGATTCGAAGAAAATTACCGAGCGAACAACTCGGAATGTGGGCCCATGTGCACTGCAGGGGAGGCAGATATAACATGTGCAGAGAGAGTTAGATTTGGGTGGGTTATTTTGTTTCTGTGCAGGGTAAATACTGGCTGCTTTATTTTTACACTGCAATTTAGATTGCAGATTGAACTCACCACACCCAAATCTAACTCTCTCTGCAAATGTTATATCTGCCTCCCCTGCAGTGCACATGGTTTTGCCCAACTGCTCAAAAAATTCCTGCTGAGATCAACTTGGAATTACCCCCCATGTGCACTGCAGGTGTGGCAGATATAACATGTGGAGAAAGAGTTAGATTTGGGTGGGTTATTTTGTTTCTGTGCTGAGTAAATACTAGCTGCTTTATTTTGACACTGCA